>NC_083583.1:77611849-77629349 GCF_027579695.1 Neoarius graeffei | reverse complement strand
ACACAGAGACACACACACACAGACATGCAGAGACACACACAGACACAGACACACACACACACAGACACACACACACACAGAGACACGCAGAGGCACACACACACGCAGAGGCACACACACACGCAGAGGCACACACGCAGAGACACACACACACACACAGGGACAGACACGCAGAGACACACAGAGACAGACCCACAGACGCAGAGACACACACAGACGCAGAGACACACACACACAGACACACACACACACACACACAGAGACACACACACAGACACACAGAGAGAGACACACACACAGACACACACAGACAGACACAGAGACACACAGACACAGAGACACACACACACACGCACAGAGACGCACACAGAGACACACACACAGAGACACACACACAGACACGCAGAGACACACACACACGCAGAGACACACACACACAGAGACAGACCCACAGACACACACACGCGCAGAGACACACACACGCAGGCACACACACACACACACACACACAGAGACAGACACGCACACGCAGACAGACAGACACACACACAGAGACACACACACACACACAGAGACAGAGACACAGACACAGAGACACACACACAGAGACAGACACACAGACACGCACGCGCACACAGAGACACAGACACACACACAGAGACACAGACACACACACAGAGACAGACACACAGAGACACAGGGACACAGAGACACACACACACAGGGACACAGGCAGTCACACACACAGACACACAGAGACACACAGACAGAGACACACACAGAGACATAGACACACACACGCGCAGAGACACACACACACGCAGGCGCGCACACACACACACACAGAGACAGACACACAGACACGCACACGCAGACAGACAGACACACACAGACACAGACACACACACAGAGACACAGACACAGAGACAGAGACACACACACAGAGACAGAGACAGACACACAGACACGCACGCGCACACAGACACACAGAGACAGACACACACACAGAGACAGACACACACACAGAGACAGACACACAGAGACACAGGGACACAGAGACACACACACAGGGACACAGGCAGTCACACACACAGACAGAGACACACAGACAGAGACACACAGACAGAGACACACAGACAGAGACACACACACAGAGACATAGACACACGCGCAGAGACACACACACGCAGGCACACACACACACAGAGACGCACACAGACATGCAGAGACACACACACAGACGCAGACACATAGAGACACACAGACATGCAGAGACACGCAGAGACACACAGACACGCAGAGACACACAGACACGCAGAGACACACACAGACGCGCGCACTCGCGCGCACAGACACGCAAACTCGCGCGCACAGACACGCAAACGCGCGCGCACAGACACGCAAACGCGCGCGCACAGACACGCAAACGCGCGCGCACAGACACGCAAACGCGCGCGCACAGACACGCAAACGCGCGCACACACACAGAGACACACAGACAGATAAACACACACAGACGGATACACACACAGACAGATAAACACACAGAGACACACACACACACACACACACACAGAGACACACACACACACAGACATGCAGAGACGCACACAGACACACACAGACACGCGCACACACACACAGACATGCAGAGACACACAGACACACACACAGAGAGACACACACACACACAGACATGCAGAGACACACAGACACACACACAGAGAGACACACACACAGACATGCAGAGACACAGACACACAGAGGCATACAGACACGCAGAGGCACACACACACACGCAGAGACACACACGCAGAGACAGACGCAGAGACACACACGCAGACACACACAGACACACACACACAGGGACACAGGCAGTCACACACACAGACACACACAGACAGAGACACACACACAGAGACATAGACACACACGCGCAGAGACACACACACGCAGGCACACACACACACACACAGAGACGCACACAGACATGCAGAGACACACACACAGACGCAGACACATAGAGACACACAGACATGCAGAGACACGCAGAGACACACAGACACGCAGAGGCACACAGACACGCAGAGACACACACACAGACACGCAGAGACACACACAGACGCGCGCACACAGACAGACACACAAAGACACAGACACGCAAACGCGCGCGCGCACAGACGCGCGCACACACACAGAGACACACACAGACAGATAAACACACACAGACACACAGACGGATACACACACAGACAGATAAACACACAGAGACACAGACACACACACACACACACACAGAGACACACACACACACAGACATGCAGAGACGCACACACACACACACAGAGACACACACGCACGCACACACACACACAGACATGCAGAGACACACACAGACACACACAGAGACACACACACACACAGACATGCAGAGACACACAGACACACACAGAGAGACACACACACAGACATGCAGAGACACACAGACACACAGAGGCATACAGACACGCAGAGGCACACACACACGCAGAGACACACACGCAGAGACAGACGCAGAGACACACAGAGACAGACGCAGAGACACACACGCAGACACACACAGACACACACACACACAGAGACACACACAGACACACAGAGACACAGACACACACACACACACAGACACAGAGAGACACACACAGAGAGAGACACACACAGACACACACAGACATGCAGAGACACACACAGACACACACAGAGACACACACACGCAGAGACACACACACACACACACACACACACACACACACGGACAGACACGCAGAGACACACAGAGACAGACCCACAGACGCAGAGACACACAGACACGCAGAGGCACACACGCAGAGACACACACATATAGGGACAGACACGCAGAGACAGACGCAGAGACACACACACACACACAGAGACACACACAGAGACACAGACACACACAGAGACACACACAGACACACACAGACACACGCACACAGACACACACACAGACACACACACAGAGACAGACACACACACAGACACACAGAGACAGACAGAGACACACACACACACACACAGAGAGACACACACACAGACACGCAGAGGCACACAGACACGCAGAGGCGCACACACACACACACACGCAGAGACACACACACAGAGACAGACACACGCAGACACACACACACGCAGGCACACACACACACACACACACACACACACACAGAGACGCACACAGACACACACAGACACAGAGACACACACACAGAGACACACACAGAGACGCACACAGACACACACAGACACAGAGACACACACACAGAGACACACACAGACACACACACGCAGACAGACAGACACACACACAGAGACACAGACACACACACAGAGACAGAGACACAGAGACAGAGACACACACACAGAGACAGAGACAGACACACAGACACGCACGCGCACACAGACACACACACAGAGACACAGACACACACACAGAGACAGACACACACACAGAGACAGGGACACAGAGACACACACACACACACACACACACACACACGGACACAGGCAGTCACACACACAGACACACAGAGACAGAGACACACACACAGAGACACACACACAGAGACACACACAGAGACATAGACACACACAGATGCACACACACACACACAGAGACGCGCACACACACACGCACACAGACAGACATACAGAGACACAGACAGACAGACAGAGACACAGACACACACACAGAGACACAGACACACACACAGAGACACGGGCACAGACAGACACACACACACACAGGGACACAGACAGTCTCACACACACACACAGAGACACACACAGACACAGGCACACATGGAGACACACACGCACACAGACACGCGCACACAGACAGAGACACAGGCGCACGCAGGCACACACACACACAGACAGACACACACACAGAGACACACAGACAGAGACAGACACACACACACACACACACACACACACAGAGACAGACACACACACACAGAGACAGACAGACACACACAGAGACAGACAGACACACACACACCCACACAGAGACAGGCACACCCACACAGAGACAGGCGCACCCACACAGAGACAGGCACACACACACAGACAGACACACACACACAGAGACAGACACAGATACACCCACACAGAGGCAGACACAGACAGAGACACACAGACAGAGAGACACGCGCGCGCACACACACACAGAGACAGACACACACACACACAGACACACACACACACACACACACAGGCAGTCACACACACAGACACACACACACACAGAGACACGCGCACACAGACACGCGCGCACACAGAGACACGCGCGCACACAGAGACACGCACGCACACACAGAGACGCACACAGACACACACAGACAGACATACAGAGACACAGACACACAGACAGAGACACAGACACACACAGACACAGGGACACAGACAGACACACACACACACAGGGACACAGACAGTCTCTCACACACACACACACACAGAGAGAGACACACACAGAGAGACACACACAGACACAGGCACACATGGAGACACACACACACAGACACACACAGAGACAGAGACACGCACACAGACACGCGCACACAGACAGACACACACAGACAGAGACACAGGCACACACACACACAGAGACACACAGAGACAGACAGACACACACAGACAGACAGACACACACAGACAGACACACAGACAGACAGACACACACACAGACAGAGACACAGGCACACACAGACACACAGAGACAGACAGACACACACACAGACAGACAGACACAGACACACCCACACAGAGACAGGCACACCCACACAGAGACAGACACACACACACACAGACAGACAGATACACACAGAGACAGACGCGCGCACACACACACACACAGACACACACACAGAGACAGACACAGATACACCCACACAGAGGCAGACACAGACAGAGACATACACAGACAGAGAGACACGCGCACACACACAGAGACACAGAGACAGACACACACAGAGACAGACACACACACACACACACACACACACAGAGACAGACACAGGCACACACAGAGACAGACAGAGACACACCCACACAGAGACACACCCACACAGACAGAGAGACACGCGCACACATACACAGAGACACACACAGACAGACGCACGCACACACGGACACGCACACAGACAGACACACACAGACACACAGACAGAGACCGACACACAGACACAGGGACACAGACAGAGACACACAGAGACACAGAGAGACACAGCCACACACACAGAGACACAGACACAGAGGGACACACAGAGGCGCAGTCACACAGAGGCACGCGCACACAGGAGGTGAGAGACACACAGACACACACACAGACAGACACACGCACACACGGACACGCACACACAGACAGACGCACGCGCACACGGACACGCACACAGAGACAGACACACACAGACAGAGACGCGCACACACACACAGGGACACAGACAGACACACAGAGACACACACAGAGACACAGCCACACACACAGAGACACAGAGGGACACACAGAGGCGCAGTCACACAGAGGCACGCGCGCACAGGAGGTGAGAGACACACAGACACACACACACAGAGGCACGGACACAGAGGCGCGCGCACACAGGTGAGAGACACACACAGGAGGTCAGAGACACACACAGGAGGTCAGAGACACACACATAGACAGACAGACGCGCACAGGCACACAGAGACAGACAGACGCGCACAGGCACACAGAGACAGACAGACGCGCACAGGCACACAGAGAGACAGACAGACGCGCACAGGCACACAGAGAGACAGACAGACGCGCACAGGCACACAGAGAGACAGACAGACGCGCACAGGCGCGCGCACAGGGGCACACAGATGCACACGCACAGAGGCACGCACACAGACACAGGCACACGCACACAGGCGCACACAGGGACACGCACACAGGGACACAGGCACACACGGACACGCACACAGGCACACAGATACAGACACACAGACACGCACAGGCACACAGAGAGACAGACAGATGCACACAGAGAGACAGACAGACGCACAGAGGCACACAGGCATGTGCACAGAGGCACACAGAAAGACAGGCGCGCACACAGATGCACACGCACACAGAGGCACACAGTTGCACACGCACACAGAGACACATACAGAGGCACATAGACACAAGCACAGAGGCACGCACACAGACACACAGACACGCACACGGACGCAGAGGCACACACGCGCGCACACACAGAGGCACGGGCACACAGGCACACACGCAGACACAGAGGCACGCACATGGAGACACGCACACAGAGACAGGCACACAGAGACACGCACGCAGAGGCGCACACACAGGCAGGCACACAGACGCACATGGGCCCGCACACACAGACGCGCACAAAGACACGCACGCAGAGGCACACACACAGGCACGCACGCAGAGACACACGCACACAGACACGCGGAGGCACTGGCACACAGACGCGCACAGACGCGCGCGCACACAGATTAGAGATGCACACAGAGACATTCACACAGACACGCGCGCACATGCACACAGACGCGCGTGCACAGACGTACAGAGAGACCCACACGCACGCACAAACCCGAACACAGACACATGCCCACGCAGACAGACACAGACGCACAGAGACATGCGCACAAACGCGCGCGTGCACAGACGTACAGAGAGACCCACACGCGTGCACAAACCCGAACACAGACACATGCCCACGCAGACAGACACAGACGCACAGAGACATGCGCACAAACGCGCGCGCGCGCACAGACGTACAGAGAGACCCACACGCGCGCACAAACCCGAACACAGACACATGCCCACGCAGACAGACACAGACACACAGAGACATGCGCACAAACGCGCGCACACAGACAAGCGCAGATGCACACAGACGCGCGCACACAGACAAGCGCAGATGCACACAGACGCGCGCACACAGACACCCACAGAGACACGCGCGCGCACACAGACACCCACAGAGACACGCGCGCGCACGCAGACACCCACAGAGACACGCGCGCGCACGCAGACACCCACAGAGACACGCGCGCGCACGCAGACACCCACAGAGACACGCGCGCGCACGCAGACACCCACAGACATGCGCGCGTGTACACGCGCGCGCAGAGAGACACGCACGCAGAGACGCACAGAGGCGCGCGCACGCACACAGACACGCACAGACGCACACAGGCAGGCAGACAGACACGTGCACGCAGACACCCACAGACATGCGCGCATGTGCACGCAGACATGCACAGACGCGTGCGCATTGACTCGCAGACAGACGCGCGCACAGACAGACGCACTCAGACCCGCGTGCGCACAGAGACCCACAGACGCACGCACACAGACAAGCGCAGACGCAAACAGAGATGCGCAGAGGCACGCACAGAGACACACGTGCACGCAGACACCCACAAACACAGAGACGCATAGAGACGCGCGCACATTGACCCACAGACGCACACAGAGACACGCACATGCGCGCAGAGACCTGCAGACGCACAGGTGCGCGCGCACAGAGACCCACAGACGCGCGCGCACAGAGACGCGTGCGCACAGAGACCCACAGACAAGCACAAAGGCACGCGCACACCCACAGAGACGCGCGCACAGACACCCACAGAGGCAGACGCACACGTGCGCACACAGACAGGCACCCACAGAGACACGCGCGCGCACAGACAGGCGCGCACACAGACAGGCGCACACAGACAGGCACCCACAGAGACAGGCGCGCACACAGACAGGCACCCACAGAGACACGCGGATGCACACAGACAGGCACAGAGACGCGCATGCACAGAGACGCACGCGCACAGAGACACCCGCATGCACAGAGACGTGCGCACAGACACCCACACGCACGCACAGAGATGCACACAGACACATGCACACAGACGCGCGCGCACAGACAGATATGCGCGCACACAGACACCCACAGAGAGACACATGCACACAGACACACGCACACAGACAGATATGCGCACTCACAGAGGCGCAGAGACACATGCGCGCACAGAGACGCACACAGACACCCACACGCACGCACAGACAGAGACGCACGCACACAGACACATGCACAGATGCAGAGACGTGCACACAGACACGCACAGACGCAGAGATGCGCGCACAGACACACAAGCACACAGAGACAGACATACACACAGAGAGACACAGAGACACACATGCACACAGACGCGCACACAGACAGGCACGCGCACACAGAAACGCACAGAGACGCACACAGACGTGCACAGACGCAGAGACGCGCACACAGACACACAAGCACACAGACATACACACAGAGAGAGACACACACACAGATACACAGAGAGAAAGAGGGACTCACAGAGAGAGAGACAGAGATTGAGAGACTCGGAGAGAGCGAGAGAGAGACACACAGAGAGAGACAGAGACGCAGAGAGAGGCACAGAGAGAGATGCGGAGAGAGAGAGATACAGAGTGAGAGAGAGACGCAGAGAGAGAGAGTGAGAGAGAATCAGAGAGAGAGGGGTGTAGTGTGAGAGAGACGCAGAGAGAGAGTGAGAGAGACGGGCGTAGTGTGAGAGAGACGCAGAGTGAGAGGGGCGTAGTGTGAGAGAGACGCCCAGAGAGAGACACAGACAGAGTGAGTGAGAGAGACGCAGAGAGAGAGGGGCATAGTGTGAGAGATATGCACAGAGAGACAAAGCGAGAGAGAGACGCAGAGAGAGAGGGACGTAGTGTGAGAGATACGCACAGAGAGACGCAGAGAGAGAGGGACGTAGTGTGAGAGATACGCACAGACAGAGCGAGAGAGAGACGCAGAGAGAGAGAGAGCGAGAGAGAGAGAGACGCAGAGAGAGAGGGACGTAGAGTGAGAGATACGCACAGAGAGACACAGAGAGCGAGAGAGAGACGCAGAGAGAGAGGGATGTAGTGTGAGAGATACGCACAGAGAGACAGAGAGCGAGAGAGAGACGCAGAGAGAGAGGGGCGTAGTGTGAGAGATACGGACAGAGAGCGAGAGAGAGACGCAGAGAGAGAGGGGCGTAGTGTGAGAGATATGCACAGAGAGACAGAGCGAGAGAGAGACGCAGAGAGAGACACAGAGAGCGAGAGAGAGACGCAGAGAGAGAGGGGCGTAGTGTGAGAGATACGCACAGAGAGACAGAGAGCGAGAGAGAGACGCAGAGAGAGAGGGGCGTAGTGTGAGAGATACGGACAGAGAGACACAGAGAGCGAGAGAGAGACGCAGAGAGAGAGGGGCGTAGTGTGAGAGATACGCACAGAGAGACAGAGAGCGAGAGAGAGACGCAGAGAGAGAGGGGCGTAGTGTGAGAGATACGGACAGAGAGCGAGAGAGAGACGCAGAGAGAGAGGGGCGTAGTGTGAGAGATATGCACAGAGAGACACAGAGAGCGAGAGAGAGACGCAGAGAGAGAGGGGCGTAGTGTGAGAGATACGCACAGAGAGACAGAGAGCGAGAGAGAGACGCAGAGAGAGAGGGGCGTAGTGTGAGAGATACGGACAGAGAGCGAGAGAGAGACGCAGAGAGAGAGGGGCGTAGTGTGAGAGATATGCACAGAGAGACAGAGCGAGAGAGAGACACAGAGAGAGGGACGTAGTGTGAGAGATATGCACAGAGAGAGAGAGCGAGAGAGAGACGCAGAGAGAGGGACGTAGTGTGAGAGATATGCACAGAGAGACAGAGTGAGAGAGAGACGCAGAGAGAGAGGGACGTAGTGTGAGAGATATGCACAGAGAGACAGAGTGAGAGAGAGACGCAGAGAGAGAGGGACGTAGTGTGAGAGATACGCACAGAGAGACACAGAGAGCGAGAGAGAGACGCAGAGAGAGAGGGGCGTAGTGTGAGAGATACGCACAGAGAGACAGAGAGCGAGAGAGAGACGCAGAGAGAGAGGGGCGTAGTGTGAGAGATACGGACAGAGAGCGAGAGAGAGACGCAGAGAGAGAGGGGCGTAGTGTGAGAGATATGCACAGAGAGACAGAGCGAGAGAGAGACACAGAGAGAGGGACGTAGTGTGAGAGATATGCACAGAGAGAGAGAGCGAGAGAGAGACGCAGAGAGAGGGACGTAGTGTGAGAGATATGCACAGAGAGACAGAGTGAGAGAGAGACGCAGAGAGAGAGGGACGTAGTGTGAGAGATATGCACAGAGAGACAGAGTGAGAGAGAGACGCAGAGAGAGAGGGACGTAGTGTGAGAGATATGCACAGAGAGACAGAGTGAGAGAGAGACGCAGAGAGAGAGGGACGTAGTGTGAGAGATACGCAGAGAGACAGAGCGAGAGAGAGACGCAGTGTGAGAGATACGCACAGAGAGACACAGAGAGCGAGAGAGAGACGCAGAGAGAGAGGGACGTAGTGTGAGAGATATGCACAGAGAGACAGAGCGAGAGAGAGACATAGTGTGAGAGATACGCACAGAGAGACACAGAGCGAGAGAGAGACGCAGAGAGAGAGGGACGTAGTGTGAGAGATATGCACAGAGAGACAGAGCGAGAGAGAGACGCAGAGAGAGAGGGACGTAGTGTGAGAGATACGCAGAGAGAGAGAGAGAGAGACGCAGAGAGAGGGACGTAGTGTGAGAGATATGCACAGAGAGACAGAGCGAGAGAGAGACGCAGAGAGAGAGGGACGTAGTGTGAGAGATACGCAGAGAGAGAGAGACGCAGAGAGAGAGGGGCGTAGTGTGAGAGATACGCACAGAGAGACAGAGAGAGCGAGAGAGAGACGCAGAGAGAGAGGGGCGTAGTGTGAGAGATACGCACAGAGAGACAGAGAGAGCGAGAGAGAGACGCAGAGAGAGAGGGGCGTAGTGTGAGAGATACGCACAGAGAGACAGAGAGAGCGAGAGAGAGATGCAGAGAGAGAGGGACGTAGTGTGAGAGATACGCACAGAGAGACAGAGAGAGCGAGAGAGAGACGCAGAGAGAGAGGGGCGTAGTGTGAGAGATACGCACAGAGAGACAGAGAGAGCGAGAGAGAGACGCAGAGAGAGAGGGGCGTAGTGTGAGAGATACGCACAGAGAGACAGAGAGAGCGAGAGAGAGATGCAGAGAGAGAGGGACGTAGTGTGAGAGATACGCACAGAGAGACAGAGAGAGCGAGAGAGAGATGCAGAGAGAGAGGGGCGTAGTGTGAGAGATACGCACAGAGAGACAGAGAGAGCGAGAGAGAGATGCAGAGAGAGAGGGACGTAGTGTGAGAGATACGCACAGAGAGACAGAGAGAGCGAGAGAGAGACGCAGAGAGAGAGGGGCGTAGTGTGAGAGATACGCACAGAGAGACAGAGAGAGCGAGAGAGAGACGCAGAGAGAGAGGGGCGTAGTGTGAGAGATACGCACAGAGAGACAGAGAGAGCGAGAGAGAGATGCAGAGAGAGAGGGACGTAGTGTGAGAGATACGCACAGAGAGACAGAGAGAGCGAGAGAGAGATGCAGAGAGAGAGGGACGTAGTGTGAGATACGCACAGAGAGACAGAGAGAGCGAGAGAGAGACGGGCGTAGTGTGAGAGATACGCACAGAGAGACAGAGAGAGCGAGAGAGAGATGCAGAGAGAGAGGGACGTAGTGTGAGAGATACGCACAGAGAGACAGCGAGAGCGAGACGCAGAGAGAGAGGGACGTAGTGTGAGAGATACGCACAGAGAGACAGCGAGAGCGAGACGCAGAGAGAGAGGGACGTAGTGTGAGAGATACGCAGAGAGAGAGAGACGCAGAGAGAGAGGGGCGTAGTGTGAGAGATACGCACAGAGAGACAGAGAGAGCGAGAGAGAGATGCAGAGAGAGAGGGACGTAGTGTGAGAGATACGCAGAGAGAGAGAGAGGGACATAGTGTGAGAGATATGCACAGAGAGCGAGAGAGAGATGCAGAGAGAGAGGGACGTAGTGTGAGAGATACGCACAGAGAGACAGAGACGCAGAGAGAGAGGGACGTAGTGTGAGAGATACGCAGAGAGAGAGAGACGCAGAGAGAGAGGGGCGTAGTGTGAGAGATACGCACAGAGACAGAGAGAGCGAGAGAGAGATGCAGAGAGAGAGGGACGTAGTGTGAGAGATACGCACAGAGAGACAGCGAGAGCGAGACGCAGAGAGAGAGGGACGTAGTGTGAGAGATACGCACAGAGAGACAGAGAGAGCGAGAGAGAGACGCAGAGAGAGAGGGACGTAGTGTGAGAGATACGCACAGAGAGACACAGAGAGCGAGAGAGAGACGCAGAGAGAGAGGGACGTAGTGTGAGAGATACGCAGAGAGAGAGAGAGACGCAGAGAGAGAGGGGCGTAGTGTGAGAGATACGCAGAGAGAGAGAGAGACGCAGAGAGAGAGGGGCGTAGTGTGAGAGATATGCACAGAGAGACAGAGCGAGAGAGAGACGCAGAGAGAGAGGGACGTAGTGTGAGAGATACGCAGAGAGAGAGAGAGACGCAGAGAGAGAGGGGCGTAGTGTGAGAGATATGCACAGAGAGACAGAGAGAGCGAGAGAGAGATGCAGAGAGAGAGGGACGTAGTGTGAGAGATACGCACAGAGAGACAGAGAGCGAGAGAGAGACGCAGAGAGAGAGGGACGTAGTGCGAGAGATACGCACAGAGAGACACAGAGAGCGAGAGAGAGACACAGAGAGAGAGGGACGTAGTGTGAGAGATACGCACAGAGAGACAGAGAGAGAGAGAGAGACGCAGAGAGAGAGGGACGTAGTGTGAGAGATACACACAGAGAGCGAGAGAGAGAGAGACGCAGAGAGAGAGGGGCGTAGTGTGAGAGATACGCACAGAGAGACACAGAGAGCGAGAGAGAGACACAGAGAGAGAGGGACGTAGTGTGAGAGATACGCACAGAGAGACAGAGAGCGAGAGAGAGACGCAGAGAGAGAGGGACGTAGTGTGAGAGATACGCACAGAGAGACACAGAGAGCGAGAGAGAGACACAGAGAGAGAGGGACGTAGTGTGAGAGATACGCACAGAGAGACAGAGAGCGAGAGAGAGACGCAGAGAGAGAGGGACGTAGTGTGAGAGATACGCACAGAGAGCGAGAGAGAGAGACACGCAGAGAGAGAGGGACGTAGTGTGAGAGATACGCACAGAGAGACACAGAGAGCGAGAGAGAGACGCAGAGAGAGAGGGACGTAGTGTGAGAGATACGGACAGAGAGCGAGAGAGAGACGCAGAGATAGAGAGGGTCGTAGTGTGAGAGATACGGACAGAGAGCGAGAGAGAGACGCAGAGAGAGAGGGGCGTAGTGTGAGAGATACGCACAGAGAGACACAGAGAGCGAGAGAGAGACGCAGAGAGAGAGGGGCGTAGTGTGAGAGATACGCACAGAGAGACAGAGAGAGCGAGAGAGAGACGCAGAGAGAGAGGGGCGTAGTGTGAGAGATACGCACAGAGAGACAGAGAGAGCGAGAGAGAGACGCAGAGAGAGAGGGGCGTAGTGTGAGAGATACGCACAGAGAGACAGAGAGCGAGAGAGAGACGCAGAGAGAGAGGGGCGTAGTGTGAGAGATACGCACAGAGAGACAGAGAGAGCGAGAGAGAGATGCAGAGAGAGAGGGACGTAGTGTGAGAGATACGCACAGAGAGACACAGAGAGCGAGAGAGAGACGCAGAGAGAGAGGGACGTAGTGTGAGAGATACGCACAGAGAGACAGAGAGAGCGAGAGAGAGATGCAGAGAGAGAGGGACGTAGTGTGAGAGATACGCACAGAGAGACAGCGAGAGCGAGACGCAGAGAGAGAGGGACGTAGTGTGAGAGATACGCACAGAGAGACAGAGAGAGCGAGAGAGAGACGCAGAGAGAGAGGGACGTAGTGTGAGAGATACGCACAGAGAGACACAGAGAGCGAGAGAGAGATGCAGAGAGAGAGGGACGTAGTGTGAGAGATACGCACAGAGAGACAGCGAGAGCGAGACGCAGAGAGAGAGGGACGTAGTGTGAGAGATACGCACAGAGAGACAGAGAGAGCGAGAGAGAGACGCAGAGAGAGAGGGACGTAGTGTGAGAGATACGCACAGAGAGACACAGAGAGCGAGAGAGAGACGCAGAGAGAGAGGGACGTAGTGTGAGAGATACGCACAGAGAGAGAGACTGAGAGAGCGAGAGAGAGACGCAGAGAGAGAGGGGCGTAGTGTGAGAGATACGCACAGAGAGACAGCGAGAGCGAGACGCAGAGAGAGAGGGACGTAGTGTGAGAGATACGCACAGAGAGACAGAGAGAGCGAGAGAGAGACGCAGAGAGAGAGGGACGTAGTGTGAGAGATACGCACAGAGAGACAGAGAGAGCGAGAGAGAGATGCAGAGAGAGAGGGACGTAGTGTGAGAGATACGCACAGAGAGACAGCGAGAGCGAGACGCAGAGAGAGAGGGACGTAGTGTGAGAGATACGCACAGAGAGACAGAGAGAGCGAGAGAGAGACGCAGAGAGAGAGGGACGTAGTGTGAGAGATACGCACAGAGAGACAGAGAGAGCGAGAGAGAGATGCAGAGAGAGAGGGACGTAGTGTGAGAGATACGCACAGAGAGACAGCGAGAGCGAGACGCAGAGAGAGAGGGACGTAGTGTGAGAGATACGCACAGAGAGACAGAGAGAGCGAGAGAGAGACGCAGAGAGAGAGGGACGTAGTGTGAGAGATACGCACAGAGAGACACAGAGAGCGAGAGAGAGACGCAGAGAGAGAGGGACGTAGTGTGAGAGATACGCACAGAGAGAGAGACTGAGAGAGCGAGAGAGAGACGCAGAGAGAGAGGGGCGTAGTGTGAGAGATACGCACAGAGAGACAGCGAGAGCGAGACGCAGAGAGAGAGGGACGTAGTGTGAGAGATACGCACAGAGAGACAGAGAGAGCGAGAGAGAGACGCAGAGAGAGAGGGACGTAGTGTGAGAGATACGCACAGAGAGACACAGAGAGCGAGAGAGAGACGCAGAGAGAGAGGGACGTAGTGTGAGATACGCACAGAGAGACACAGAGAGCGAGAGAGAGACACAGAGAGAGGGACGTAGTGTGAGATATATGCACAGAGAGAGAGACTGAGAGAGCGAGAGAGAGACGCAGAGAGAGAGGGGCGTAGTGTGAGAGATACGCACAGAGAGACAGAGCGAGAGAGAGACGCAGAGAGAGAGGGGCGTAGTGTGAGAGATACGCAGAGAGAGAGAGCGAGAGAGAGACGCAGAGAGAGAGGGACGTAGAGTGAGAGATACGCAGAGAGAGAGAGCGAGAGAGAGACGCAGAGAGAGAGGGACGTAGTGTGAGAGATACGCACAGAGAGAGAGACGCAGAGAGAGAGGGGCGTAGTGTGAGAGATACGGACAGAGAGCGAGAGAGAGACGCAGAGAGAGAGGGGCGTAGTGTGAGAAATACACACAGAGAGACACAGAGAGCGAGAGAGAGACGCAGAGAGAGAGGGACGTAGTGTGAGAGATACGCACAGAGAGACAGAGAGCGAGAGAGAGACACAGAGAGAGAGGGACGTAGTGTGAGAGATACGCACAGAGAGACAGAGAGAGCGAGAGAGAGATGCAGAGAGAGAGGGACGTAGTGTGAGAGATACGCACAGAGAGACAGAGAGCGAGAGAGAGACACAGAGAGAGAGGGACGTAGTGTGAGAGATACGCACAGAGAGACACAGAGAGCGAGAGAGAGACGCAGAGAGAGAGGGACGTAGTGTGAGAGATACGCACAGAGAGACACAGAGAGCGAGAGAGAGACACAGAGAGAGAGGGACGTAGTGTGAGAGATACGCACAGAGAGACAGAGCGAGAGAGGGACGTAGTGCGAGAGATACGCACAGAGAGACAGAGCGAGAGAGAGACGCAGAGAGAGAGGGACGTAGTGTGAGAGATACGCACAGAGAGACAGAGAGCGAGAGAGAGATGCAGAGAGAGAGGGACGTAGTGTGAGAGATATGCACAGAGAGACACAGAGAGCGAGAGAGAGACGCAGAGAGAGAGGGACGTCGTGTGAGAGATACGCACAGAGAGACACAGAGAGCGAGAGAGAGACGCAGAGAGAGAGGGACGTAGTGTGAGAGATATGCACAGAGAGACAGAGCGAGAGAGAGACGCAGAGAGAGAGGGACGTAGTGTGAGAGATACGCACAGAGAGACAGAGAGCGAGAGAGAGACGCAGAGAGAGAGGGACGTAGTGCGAGAGATACGCACAGAGAGACACAGAGAGCGAGAGAGAGACACAGAGAGAGAGGGACGTAGTGTGAGAGATACGCACAGAGAGAGAGAGAGAGAGACGCAGAGAGAGAGGGACGTAGTGTGAGAGATACACACAGAGAGCGAGAGAGAGAGAGACGCAGAGAGAGAGGGGCGTAGTGTGAGAGATACGCACAGAGAGACACAGAGAGCGAGAGAGAGACACAGAGAGAGAGGGACGTAGTGTGAGAGATACGCACAGAGAGACAGAGAGCGAGAGAGAGACGCAGAGAGAGAGGGACGTAGTGTGAGAGATACGCACAGAGAGACACAGAGAGCGAGAGAGAGACACAGAGAGAGAGGGACGTAGTGTGAGAGATACGCACAGAGAGACAGAGAGCGAGAGAGAGACGCAGAGAGAGAGGGACGTAGTGTGAGAGATACGCACAGAGAGCGAGAGAGAGAGACACGCAGAGAGAGAGGGACGTAGTGTGAGAGATACGCACAGAGAGACACAGAGAGCGAGAGAGAGACGCAGAGAGAGAGGGACGTAGTGTGAGAGATACGGACAGAGAGCGAGAGAGAGACGCAGAGATAGAGAGGGTCGTAGTGTGAGAGATACGGACAGAGAGCGAGAGAGAGACGCAGAGAGAGAGGGGCGTAGTGTGAGAGATACGCACAGAGAGACACAGAGAGCGAGAGAGAGACGCAGAGAGAGAGAGGGGCGTAGTGTGAGAGATACGCACAGAGAGACAGAGAGAGCGAGAGAGAGACGCAGAGAGAGAGGGGCGTAGTGTGAGAGATACGCACAGAGAGACAGAGAGAGCGAGAGAGAGACGCAGAGAGAGAGGGGCGTAGTGTGAGAGATACGCACAGAGAGACAGAGAGAGCGAGAGAGAGACGCAGAGAGAGAGGGGCGTAGTGTGAGAGATACGCACAGAGAGACACAGAGAGCGAGAGAGAGACGCAGAGAGAGAGGGGCGTAGTGTGAGAGATACGCACAGAGAGACACAGAGAGCAAGAGAGAGACGCAGAGAGAAAGGGACGTAGTGTGAGAGATACGCACAGAGAGCTAGAGAGAGACGCAGAGAGAGAGGGTCGTAGTGTGAGAGATACGGACAGAGAGCGAGAGAGAGACGCAGAGAGAGAGGGACGTAGTGTGAGAGATACGCACAGAGAGACACAGAGAGCAAGAGAGAGACGCAGAGAGAGAGGGGCGTAGTGTGAGAGATACGGACAGAGAGACACAGAGAGCAAGAGAGAGACGCAGAGAGAAAGGGACGTAGTGTGAGAGATACGC
>NC_083583.1:77576849-77606849 GCF_027579695.1 Neoarius graeffei | reverse complement strand
GAGAGAGAGAGAGACGCACACGGAGAGAGAGAGAGACACGCAGCGAGAGAGAGACATGCAGCGAGAGAGACACATGCAGCAAGAGAGAGACACATGCAGCTAGAGAGAGAGAGAGACGCATGCAGCGAGAGAGAGAGAGATGCATGCAGCGAGAGACACATGCAGCAAGAGAGAGACACATGCAGCTAGAGAGAGAGAGAGAGACGCATGCAGCGAGAGAGAGAGAGATGCATGCAGCGAGAGAGAGACACATGCAGCAAGAGAGAGACACATGCAGCGAGAGAGAGAGAGAGACGCATGCAGCGAGAGAGACACATGCAGCAAGAAAGAGAGAGAGACGCATGCAGCGAGAGAGAGAGAGAGAGACGCATGCAGCGAGAGAGACACATGCAGCAAGAAAGAGAGAGAGACGCATGCAGCGAGAGAGAGAGAGAGACGCATGCAGCGAGAGAGAGACACGCGCAGAGAGATAGACACGCGCAGAGAGAGAGAGAGACACGCGCAGAGAGAGAGAGAGAGAGAGACAGGCAGAGAGAGAGATGCAGAGAGAGAGAGAGAGAGAGAGACATGCGCAGAGAGAGAGAGAGACATGCGCAGAGAGGGAGACACATGCAGTGAGAGAGAGAGACACGTGCAGAGAGAGAGACACATGCAGTGAGAGAGAGAGACGCGCAGAGAGAGAGAGAGACGCGCAGAGAGAGAGACACGCGCAGAGAGACATGCGCAGAGAGAGAGACGGGCAGAGAGAGATGTAGAGAGAGAGACATGCGCAGAGAGAGAGAGACATGCGCAGAGAGAGAGAGACACGCGCAGAGAGAGAGAGAGAGGCACGTGCAGAGAGAGAGGGATGCAGAGAGACAGAGACACAGACAGAGTGAGAGAGAGACACAGACAGAGAGTGAGAGAGGGACACAGTGTGAGAGAGAGACACAAAGACATACAGAGAGAGAGAGACACGCACGCAGAGAGAGAGGCACAGAGAGAGAGAGACAGACGCGCAGAGAGAGAGAGACAGACACGCAGAGAGAGCGTGACAGACGCGCAGAGAGAGACGCACAGCGAGAGAGAGACACGCGCAGATAGAGACATGCAGAGAGAGAGAGAGACATACAGAAACAGAGATACACATGCAGAGAGAGAGAGAGACACATGCAGAGAGAGAGAGACACGCAGAGAGTGAGACACGCGCACACAGAGAGAGAAGGCTGACACGTTGCTCCTGTGTTTAGTTGAGGAGAGATCAGATCTGCTTGAGGGAACAGAAATGTTTGGGTTGTTTCTCATCCCTGTCCTGATGATCTCTATCGGAGCCTCAGTGTCTCCTCATCCCAGGTGGTGTCGGTCTGTCGGGACCTGAAGGTTTAGGACCTGGATGAGTTCTGCACTGGAGTAAGAAAGGCCTCCAGCCTCAGTTTGACATTGTGGTGATGGATGTCCATCTCACTACAAGACCTGACCCTCACACCCATATGAGCACGCTGGACATCGCAGTCCAAAAAAAATCCCACATGAAGCTCTTTCTCTTGTACCTACAGCTAGAACAGTATCTGCTCTTCTCTGAAGGCTTCCTTTGGAGAATTGTCTCACTTTTGTCCATACTAACCACCAGGAACACCTACCACACACGACCTGCTGTTTTGGAGATGCTCCATGACACTTCCTCAGGTCTTTACATGTTTCCGTTTTTCCTGCTTCCAACACATCAGCTTTGAGAGCTGACCCTTCACTCGCTGCTGCTGGAGCGAGGTCATCGCTGTTACTCACTGCGCTGATGTTGGACCAGAAGACCTGGCTCGGAATCAACCTGCCAGTTCATCCCAAAGGTGTTCATGTCGTGTCTTTCAGGATGTTGTGTGGTCAGTTAATCAGAGGAAACGCAGGTGGACGTGAGATCAGGGGCTCAGGATGGATGGTAAAAGTAGCCAGGCTACACTGAAGATGCGTCCGTGATTAATGTCACAGCGCCGACTTAAGAAAGGTGCTTAAGAAAGGTATCTGAGATGTGTGTGTGTGTGTTGCAGGGTGGAGACGCCCTGGAGGCAGAAGCTGACGCTCTTTATGACGATGTGTTGACGGGATCTGTGGACAGCGTGAGCGCTCTGGGAAAGCAGGAGTCGAAGGAAGAGGACGTCAAGCTGGAGGTGGAACCTGTTGAAGGAAAACGGTTCTCTGTCTACGTGGGGAACTTCACCTGGGTGAGCTTTACCACTCGGAGGGTAAACGGTTAGTGAGCGGTCGTTTCCTCCGGGTTTTCGTTTGTTTCCTGCAAACGAGTTGTGACGTGGTGTTACGAGTAGCAGAGCGCCACTCTGATAAAGTGTCAGCAGACTACCGTCTCTGGACTCGGAGTTAAAGTGCTGATGACACGTTTTTGACATCTTTGGCGATGTTTTATAACATAAAAAGTCATTCCCGATGATCCATATATTAATTCACAAAGGCGCCTATTTTACAAGTTATGATAAAAAACGTGGCTATTTGGGCAAATTTGACGGGGCTGCAGCACCCAGGAGACGAAAGAGGAGGAGGAGCTATATGACGTCAGTGAAAGAACCTTCCTCCTAACTTACCAGTTTGTTGTTGATGCGGCAGGTGTTCAGTTTGTCATTATTAGTATTATTATTATACATTTTATATATATTATAGTTATTATGCCTTCGCGTTGTGTTGCCGGCTTTTGCTCCAAAACCTACAAGGATGGGGTAAGTTTATTCAAGTTTCCCAGAGATCCCGAGCTGCATGCGAAGTGGGTGAAGCAAGTCAGGCGCACTCGTGACAAGTGGGAGCCCTCACCAACATCCGTCCTGTGCTCTGAACACTTCGATTTGGATTGTTTTGACACCCTTCCCAGCTTAAAAGAATCTCTTGGGTGTTCAGTTCAGCACAAACGTGTGCTGCTACCATCAGCAGTGCCTACACAGTGTTGCCAGATTGGGAGGTTTCCCGCCCAGTTGAGCGGTTTCAAGTGCATTTTGGTGGGTTTTGGGCTGGAAAACGTCAGCAGTATGTGTTGCCAGATACTGCTGAAGTTTTCCAGCCCAAAATATGTTCAAAACCCACCAAAATGCACTTGAAACCGCCCAACTGGGCAGGAAACCTCCCAATCTGGCAACACTGCCAGTATTCCGGAGGGGGTCTACTAGTAGCTATGCCGGATCCAAAGACAGTCCTCCTGTCAGAACATGTGTTGTGAAACGACATAAGATAAAGGTACGTAGAGCTATAGATTCTACATGATAATCATAAATGTAATCATAAAGTCGGCGTGATATCAGTCATGTATTTGCTTGTGAAAGCTTGCAGCTTTCATGTAACTGCCGCCTAGCAACGAGAGGCAAGGGGTAAAGAGGGTAGGCTATCATAGATTCTATTCGGAAGAGATCAACACAATTCTAGACTCCCAGAAGAGGAAGAGCTAGCACTAGAGAGTTCACCGGCGTTTTCATGCGCCATTTCTATTGAGTAGAACCAGAGTAGAACAGCCAGTGAACCGCAGCGTGTTCTTCCGCTGACGTCACAACATGGCCGCGAGCCACGGACCCAGTTTTCTTGCGCTGTGCAATTAAAAGTTGGATATTTGCGTAACAACAGCTTCTTTTCACGTAATTATAACAGAAATCTAACATGTTTGCCATGTTGTATAGTTTATTTAAGAAATTGCATAGAGTCATGTTCGTGTCATCAGCACTTTAAAACGTGCACTAATCACCATCGGATACCTGACTAATCCCACATGACTCCACACTGTTCTGTTCTGTTCAGTCTTCCTGCTTCAGCTCAGCTGTCGCGATTCCCTGATTAGTTGAATGCATGAACGAGGGCTGAAACACTTGCACACACACCTCCCCCTAGTGGCCAGAGCATGTATAACCCTGAGGTGTCGGGGATCCTGTGCATGTGGTCAGCTGGGGCATTTCCTGAGCCCTGGTTTCTTTATGACAGAGACTGTTTCTAATTTGATCATTTCTGTTTTGTTTTGCTTTTTTAACCCAAGTGGACATCAGACAGCGATCTGATAGCGATGGCGCGAAGGCAGGGAGTGAAAGACATCGTTGAAATTAAGTTTGCAGAGAACAGGACTAATGGGCAGTCCAAAGGGTGAGTTCTTCCTCTTTTTTTTGTATCTGTGTGCGTGTGTGTGTGTTAGGGCTGTGTACCGGTACTGTACCATGAAAATCGATTCGGTACAGGTCCAAAATACCGGATCATGAAGTACCGGTACTGTACTGATATAAATTTACACCAAGTATCTGCTTATTTTGTGACTGAAGGTGCGTAAATCCTACCACAAAGACGAAAATTTAGCACTGGAAAAGACGCAAAATGCCGCGCTGAAACTTGAAATCAGAGCACTTTGATTTGAGATCCTCTCGCCACAGTCTCACGAGACATTGCGAGAGCTTGGCTGATCCAGCGTTCTGATTGGTCAAAAAGACTCAAAAGCAGGTCAGCCATTTTTCCTTTGCTGGCGTTGGCAGCCTTTGCTGCTTTGTGTAATTTTGCCGCGTAAGTTAAAGGCCGCGGACTGCGCGGAGTCTGTAGTACTCTAGTGTAGTCACTTCTCGCTGTGAGACAACTTATGACCTTTTGTCCCAAGTTAACTATAGGGTGGCTGAGAAGTGAGGTCGGAAACCTAGTTATGTTCGGTTTTCTTTGAATAAAGATACTGACAAGTTGTCAACAGTTTATTAATGTTTCTGTCATTATTGAAGAAGTTCAGAAGAATTTGTCAAATTGTTCAGGTACAGGTACAGGTCCGGGCCTGTACCTAAACCTCTGTACCGGTACCTGTACCTGATGTTACGTTTAGGTACACAGCCCTAGTGTGTGTGTGTGCACGCCAATCAGCCCTTATTTTTTTTAACGTGTGTGTGTGTGACAGCTATGCTGAGATGGTGGTGTCCACAGAAGAGTCTCTGAAGCGTTTATTAGAGACCATGCCACAGTGCAAGATAAACGGGGAGAAACTGGCGTGTCGTCATGTTTCCTGGAGAAGCCAGGCTGAGTTCGAGGCTGAGGCCAGAAAACGTAAGAAATCTCTTTCCTTTCAAACTGTCGCTGGTGTGCAGATTGACACGCGACACGATATCAGCTCTGGTATCCAGAGACGGGCTAGTGAGGCGCCGCGCCACTGAATCACCAGCTTCCTGTGCTGTCTTTCCAAACAGGGATTCCTCTGAGACTGACCCCCAAAGCTGACTCGGAGCGAGCCAACGGGGGGAATCCATCCGCTTCGTCTCCCACAGACTGCCGTTCCTTACCTTTACCTCGGATGTTGCCTCCAGCCAAACCCCCTCCCCTCATGCCCTCATTTTATAACACTCCTCCTCCTCCTCTTCCTCCTCCTCTTGCTCCTCCTTCTCTTCCTCCTCCTCTTGCTCCTCCTCCTCTTCCTCCTCCACTTTTTAACACTCCTCCTCCTCCTCCCATGTTCCATCCACACATTCCTCACATTCCCAACACACACATCATCAACGCACACACCTACAACTTGCACACGCCCTCACTACACATCAACCCCGCCTTCTTACCCCCGGGTCCTGCAGCACGCAGCAGCAGATCGACGAAGTTCAGCCAGCCGGGGTGAGGACCACCTGAGACTTTTTTGTTTTTTCTCAGATGTACGGTGCCTTGTGAAAGTATTCACCCCCTTGGTGTTTGTCCTGTTTTGTCGCATTACAAGCTGGAATTAAAATGGGTTTTTGGAGGGTTAGCACCATTTGATTTACACAACATGCCGACCACTTTAAAGGTGAAAATTGTTGTTTTATTGTGACACAAACAATAATTAAGATGAAAAAACAGAAATCTGGAGTGTGCATAGGTATTCCCCCCCCCCCCCCCCCCCCCAAAAGTCAATACTTTGTAGAGCCACCTTTTTCTGCAATTCCAGCTGCAAGTCTCTTGGCGTATGTCTTTATTAGCTTAGCACATCTAGCCACTGGGATTTTTGCCCATTCCTCAAGGCAAAACTGCTCCAACTCCTTCAAGTTAGATGGGTTGTGTTGGTGTACAGCAATCTTCAAGTTATGCCACAGATTCTCAATTGGATTGAGATCTGGGCTTTGACTCGGCCATTCCAAGACATTTAAATGTTTCCCTTTAAACCACTCCAGTGTAGCTTTAGCAGTATGTTTAGGGTCATTGTCCTGCTGGAACGTGAACCTTCATCCCAGTCTCAAACCTCTGACTGACTCAAACAGGTTTTCCTCCAGAATTGCCCTGTATTTAGTGCCATCCATCTTTCCTTCAGTCCTGACCAGCTTTCCTCTCCCTGCAGATGAAAAACATCCCCACAGCATGATGCTGCCACCACCATGCTTCACTGTAGGAATGGTGTTCTCAGGGTTCTCCACGGATTGAAAATATAGGGGGGTGGGGGTCAATCGGATGACCTTGAAACAAATTTGCATGTCATTTGCATAAAATTTGCATAAAATACTCTCAAATAGTAATCATTTAGAATAGAGGAATCAATTGGACCGATACAAAATCAAGTTGGATCGGTGTTTTCGATGTCGACAGTGGAAGGAACTCTTACGCGTAAAACCGAATCGCTCGAGAGACATTTCGACAGAGTGTACGCACTTCAAGAGCTACAGTATCACTGACAGCCAGGTTATATCCTCATGGTTTTATAGGCAATATCACGCTTGCTGCACCAACTTTGAACTTTTTGTTTTTATCCTTTATTTCTCTGCCGACAATACCAATCAGTTATCTCGAACTTGGTGTCGATTCACACGTTATTATAAAGGCGTGTTATCTCCCGACGCAAGAACAATGTGTCAAAAACGCCGAAGTGTGAAACGCTTTCTCCAACAGAGAAAGGCTATCTGTCACAAAGAAAACAAAGGGACGTCTCTTCCTCATACCTGCCAACCTTGAAAAAATTTTATGAGTACAATTTTACAATTTCATGAGTACCCCCCCCCGTGTCAACCTCACCCCAACCCGGCGCGCATGCGCCCCCACAGACCACAACCAGCAGAACAAACACACACTTTCAATCCAGTTTTATTGATTGACCTTGGGAACATAGTCCAGTTTTGTAAAACATTCCTATTGATAGACTTTGGGAAACTGTTATCCATGGCTCTTGGGAACTTCCTTCCGTTTTGAAAAGCACAACAAACATTAAATACATGTGCAAATGAAATGAAATTAAAGTGCCATTCCACCATTGGATGTATTCTTTGGTATAAAATACAATATATTTTATGACAACATGACTCAACAGAGAAATCTTTTAGCTTCAAAATGATATATCAAACATAATTTTTTGACAACGACAGGTATATTAATTTTGCGACCAAAGTCACCTACCCTTTTAATTTCCACGCGGTAGTGAAACGTGATGTCATCAGCAGGTTCCCCTTCTTGTGTACCACGTGTCGGTCTATTTTTAGACCAGGAAACTCCCAAAGTGAGAGAGTCATTTCTCCTCGTATATGGGGGCCAAAAAAATTGCGAAAAATTTTGAGTTAATCTTTCAGTTAGCTAGATTTATTGGTATTAGCTAGATTTATTGGTATTAGCTAGATTTATTGGTATTATTTTTATCGCGTTCTATCCGCCATTGCTGATAATATGTGCCACGTCACACGTCACGTGGTACACAAGAAGGGGAACCTGCCGATGACATCACGCGCAGAAATTAAAAGGGTAGGTGACTTTGGTCGCAAAATTAATATACTTGTCGTTGTCAAAAAATTATGTTTGATATATCATTTTGAAGCTAAAAGATTTCTCTATCTAGTGATACCATTTATATATGTTGTCAAAATATATTGTATTTTATGCCAAAGAATACATCCAATGGTGGAATGGCACTTTAAACCAGAGCCACTCTTTCAAAATAAATAACACATTAAATTAATACAGTCTGTAAAAAAGGCACTTTCAACACAAAACATGGTCTGCACAAATTTCCCATGCAATAGGTTTAGACTTTTGCACTTTTTAACATGTTGGAAGTATATTGCATTATACAGTAAAATATTGCATTATACAGTACACTGCAGTATTTTGTAGTATGCCTTTTTCATGTGCGAAATATTGCATTTGCATTCGAAATATTGCATTTACTGCAGTAATACTGTATAAAAAAACATTTGATACTGCAGTACCACACAGGTTTTTTCATAAGAGGGATGAGCAATTTTCGACTTCACATCATCTGCAAACATTCTCGGCTACCACTGACAGAAGTTACCGACTGCCCTTAACATATACAACACGCTACGTTTTGTTGAGCACATCAATAAAGTGGTACTTATCATAGTGATTCAATGAGAGCGCGAGAGGAATTGTAATCAGGTTTCGTTGGTTACCGCATCGAATATGCAACCTCGAGTGATGGCTTCGAAGTTAAATGAAGAACTAGCCTGTACTGTTGGTGTTGTAAATGCACAAAATAACGGCTAGGAAGCTCTTGAGTACACGTGAAACACAACCGTTTCTGTTACAAATATAAAAACGACGTCTCTAACCGATGTTTCAATCCCCGACTCGCTCTCGCCACCTGGCTGCACCGCTGCACTCAAGTCAGAGACGCGAAGGAGGAAGGGGAGGGGGTGAAGAGGGTGGAGCCACACGCTCTGGAAGAGGGGCGGGGGGATTGGGCAAAGCGTTCCATTCTGGCCTTGAGTTTTCTCACAGATCAGCGGTATCAACTTCAGCGAGAACTTGACTGAAATGCGAGTTCGGACGATATGCGTACTTTTTAATGTGAAACGTACAGTCGTACAATGAGGTAAAAATTCGTAGCGGCTACGCAAGATGTGTACAGGTTGGCAGGTATGCTTCCTTTTGTAAAGGGGCGGCAGAAATTAAACGGGGGCGGGAATCACAGAAAGGGGGGCGGCCTGCACCTCTAAAACCCCTCGTGGAGAACCCTGTGTTCTCAGGGTGTTGGGTTTGCGCCACACATGGCGTTTCCCATGATGGCCGAAAAGATAAATTTTTGTCTCATTTGACCAGAGAATCTTCTTCCATGTGTTTGAGGAGTCTGCCACATGCTGCTGGGCAAACTCCAAACGTGTTTTCTTCAGCAGTGACTCTTTTCTGGCCACTCTTCCATAAAGCCCCGCCCACTCTGTTAAAGTGGTCCTATGGACAGATACTCCCATCTCCGCTGTGGATCTTTGCAGCTCCTTCAGTGTTATCTTTGGTGTCTGTTGCATCTCTGATTAATGCCCTCCTTGCCCGGTCTGTGAGTTTTGGTGGGCGGGGCCTTCTCTTGTCAGGTTTGTAGTGGTGCCATGTTCTTCCATTTTGCTATAATGGATTTAATGGAGCTCCGTGGGATATTCAAAGTTTGGGATATTTTTTATAACCCAACCCTGATCTATACTTCTCCACAACTTTGTCTCTGACCTGTTTGGAGGCTCCTTGGTTTTCATGTTGCTTGTTTAGTCGTGTTGCAGAGTCAGGGTCCTTCCAGAACAGGCTGATTTATACAGACATCATGTGACAGATCATGTGACACTTTGATTGCACACAGGTGGATCTTAATCAACTAATGATGTGACTTATGAAGTGAATTGGTTGGAGCAGCTCTTATTTAGGGGGATATATACGAAAGGGGATGCACACTCCAGATTTCTGTTTCTTCATCTTAATTATTATTTGTGTCACAACCAAAAAAACAAAACAAAAAAAAAACCCCACAATTTGCACCTTTAAAGTGGTCGGTATGTTGTGTAAATCAAATGGCGCTAACCCTCCAAAAACCCATTTTAATTCCAGCTTGTAATGCGACAAAACAGGACAAACACCAAGGGGGTGAATACTTTTGCAAGACACTGTACATAATGCAGATCCTGACAAATCCAACGTACAGAGGGAATTAAAATATTAATATTGAACAGCTTAAGTGATGTAGTAATATTTAACCCGAGTGGGATTTGTACTTTCACCAGCCCTGAATTTGGATTACGAATAAAAATTTCAAGGCAAAATTGTAACTCGTAATTCCAAGACTACTACATGTAAGAAGCACCAGCGTGTAAGAACACCCTCTCAGATTGAAATTTCAGCTGGAGTCTTCTCAACTACCTGCATTGTTGAGATAGAAGACGGTGCAGTAACGTATAACAGCAGGAATATGTGCGACTTCACTGTAGGCGGAAGTAACACAACTCTAATACTGCGAGAAAACACAAATAAACAGATCTAAAATGCAAGAGCTGTTGTGTGATTGACAAAACAAAAACTTGTATTACGTCTGTGTGAAAAAACTCGGTTTACAACTCGATGACCAAACTTGTAATTCCGAGCCTACAAGATGTAAGATGCACCAAAAACACTCCTCAGGTTGAAATTTCAGCTCCTTTCCCGTTTATTGAGTGACACAAAACCGTTCAGCCAAGTGGGAAATAATTTCTTGCCATGTTTCAGAGGTAAAAAGTCATTAAGTGGTCAGGGGGCGTGTCTTAGAAGAGGTTGGGGTGGGTACTGCGAAGTGACGCTGCGCAATACGCCGCTTGCATCATATTTCTGTTCATTTCAGCATCCGTGTGATTTAGATGAGTTAAGAGGAAAAGCAACATTGTGAAATCTGTGCAGTTAGATTTGGTGTGTGTGTGTGTGTGAGATGTAATGCTTCTTGTCTTGTGCCTAACAGGGATGGAGACTTTGAGGAGCTGATAAACAGGAACAGAACGATTGCCAGCAGCGCCATCACTAAAGCCATGTCTGCAGCCACGTCAGGTCTCCGACACACACGCTCTTAATGATGCTTGTAGTGTATAATAGTCAGAATCTGACAACTAGGTTAAGCAGGTGACCTTAGCACAAGAGCCAAAGGTCAAACAGTCAGTAGTAGGCGTGTCACATGATGTGAAATCCTCCTCCAATCCCACTCTTAATGACGGTATCACTGGTGCAGTGGGTGTGGGGTTTATACCTAATGATTTGGGTCGAAACTTCTTCATTATGACCGTATTGCTGTTGTCGTAGTAATATTCGCACTACGCTGCCCAGTTCTCCATTCTGATTGGTCAGAAGCTGTTGTGTTTCCACAACAGTGGCGGCGGCGGCTCTTCACTGGGCTTCGTCTAACACATTCTCATTTCTGTAACACCAGAGCAAATGACAAAGCGACGCGGCCTGAGCAGGATACTTCCTTCTCACACTGAACCAACATTCAGCAGTGTTGGCCATAAACGTGGGAGGAACCATAACCCCGGGTTTTAGCTGTAGTATTAATCATATACACCCACCACTTTATTAGGATCGCCCATACTTCCATCTGCTGTTTTCTGCAGTTCTCTAATCAGCCAGTCGCTTGACATCAAATCCCGCAGATACAAATCAAGAGCTTCAGTTAATGTTCACAATGTTCAAACATCAGAACGGGAAAAACTGTGATCTCACAGTGAAGTGTGACTTTCTTTCTGGTGTTGGTTTGAGCCAGATGGACTGGTTTGAGTATTTCAGAAGTTGCTGATCTCCTCCTGGGGTTTTCACACACAACAGTCTCTAGAGTTTACACAGAATGGTGCGGAAAACAAAAAACACTGAGTGAGTGAGCGACAGTTCTGTGGGTGGAAACAAACGCCTTGTTGATAAGAGAGGGTCAGAGGGAAATGGACAGATTGGTTCAAGCTTTTTTGCCAGGAAGGATATAGTAGCTCATATAATCACTCTTTACAACCGTGGTGAGCAGAAAAGCATCTCAGCATGCAACAGCAGAAGAACACATTGGGTTCCACTCCTGCAGCCAAGAACAGGGGGCTTAGAACCAACAACACGTTCCTATTAAAGTGGCCGGGGAGTGTGTGTTGTAAAGTCCAGCTGAAACAAGCCTGCAGCCGGTTTCACTAAAGTAGTTTAGACTGGTCTATGGGTTAAGATTGGTCTTAAGGTTCTTTATAGATCAGTCTAATGCAAGTAAGACAGTTTCACAAAAGTTAAGACTAATTTTTTAAGTCTAATTTTAGGCTTAAAAAGTAAGACACCCTCCCCCCAGTGGAAGACATGACGGTGGGATTGAGGAGATCCTCAAAGTATTCCTTCCACCGCCCGACAATGTCCCCAGTCGAGGTCAACAGCTCCCCACCCGCACTGTAAACAGTGTTGGCAGAGTACTGCTTCCCCCTCCTGAGGCGCCGGACGGTTTGCCAGAATTTCTTCGAGGCCAACCGATAGTCCTTCTCCATGGCCTCCCCGAACTCCTCCCAGTTCCGAGTTTTTGCCTCCGCAACTGCCCGAGCTGCAGCACGCCTGGCCTGCCGATACCCGTCGGCTGCCTCAGGAGTCCCGGAGGTCAACATGGCCCGATAGGACTCCTTCTTCAGCTTGACGGCATCCCTTACTTCCGGTGTCCACCACCGGGTTCGGGGATTGCCGCCACGACAGGCACCGGAGACCTTGCGGCCACAGCTCCGAACAGCTGCGTCCACAATGGAGGTAGAGAACATGGTCCACTCAGACTCAATGTCCCCCGCCTCCCTCGGAAGCTGGGAAAAGCTCTCCCGGAGGTGGGAGTTAAAGACCTCCCCAACAGAGTGCTCGGCCAGACGTTCCCAGCAGACCCTCACCATACGTTTGGGCCTGCCAGGTCTGTCCAGCTTCCTCCTCCGCCAGCGGATCCAACTCACCACCAGGTGGTGATCAGTTGACAACTCAGCCCCTCTCTTCACCCGAGTGTCCAAGACATAGGGTCGGAGATCAGATGACACGACTACAAAGTCGATCATCGACCTCCGACCTAAAGTGTCCTGGTGCCACGTGCACTTATGGACACCCCTATGCTCGAACATGGTGTTCATTATGGACAAACTGTGACTAGCACAGAAGTCCAATAACAAAACACCACTCGGGTTCAGATCGGGGAGGCCGTTCCTCCCAACCACGCCCCTCCAGGTGTCACTGTCATCGCCCACGTGAGCATTGAAGTCCCCCAGTAGCACAATGGAGTCCCCAGTCTGAGCACCTCAGTACCTCTCCCAGGGACTCCAAGAAGGCCGGATACTCTATACTGCTATTTGGCCCGTAGGCACAAACAACAGCAAGAGCCCTCTCCCCAATCCGAAGGCGCAGAGAGGCGACCCTCTAATTCACTGGGGTAAACTCCAACACGTGGCGGCTGAGCTGGGGAGCTATAAGGAAGCCCACACCAGCCCGCCGCCGCTCACCACGGGCAACTCCAGAGAAGTGGAAAGTCCAGCCCCTCTCGAGGAGCTGGGTTCCAGAGCCCAAGCTGTGCGTGGAGGTGAGCCCGACTATCTCTAGCCGGTACCTCTCAACCTCCCGCACAAGCTCAGGCTCCTTCCCCCCCAGCGAAGTGACATTCCATGTCCCAACAGCCAGCCGCTGTGTCCGGGGATCAGGTCGTCGAGGCCCCTGCCTTCGACTGCCACCCAATCCACACTGCACCAAACCCCTACTGCTACCTCTGTGGGTGGTGAACCCACAGGAGGTCGGGCCCACGTCACCTCTTCGGGCTGAGCCCGGCCGGGCCCCATGGGCAAAGGCCCGGCCACCAAGCGCTCGCATACGAGCCCCAACCCCGGGCCTGGCTCCAGGGTGGGGCCCCGGCTGCGTCCTACCGGGCGACGTCACGGTCCTGGATTTTTTCTCCATAGGGGTTTTTTGGTGAACTGCTCTTGGTCTGGCCTGTCACCTAGGACCTGTCTGCCTTGGGAAACCCTAACAGGGGCATAAAGCCCCCGACAACATAGCTCCTAGGATCATTCAAGCACACAAACCCCTCCACCACAATAAGGTGGCAGTTCTAGGAGGGGTTAGGGTTAGGGCTATGTCTTCCACTGAGGAGACTGAGGCTGATGACTCAGAGGTGGACTCGTCCATTACCCAAGCCGAAGTCACTGAGGTGGTTTGCAAGCTCCTCGGTGGCAAGGCACCGGGGGTGGATGAGATCCGCCCTGAGTATCTTAAGTCTCTGGATGTTGTGGGGCTGTCTTGGTTGACACGCCTCTGCAACATCGCGTGGCGGTCGGGGACAGTGCCTCTGGAGTGGCAGACTGGGGTGGTGGTCCCTCTTTTTAAGAAAGGGGACCGGAGAGTGTGCTCCAATTATAGGGGAATCACACTTCTCAGCCTCCCAGGGAAAGTTTACTCCAGGGTACTGGAGAGGAGAATTCGACCAATAGTCGAACCTCGGATCCAGGAGGAACAATGCGGTTTTCGTCCTGGTCGCGGAACACTGGACCAGCTCTATACCCTTCATAGGGTGCTCGAGGGTTCATGGGAGTTTGCCCAACCAGTCCACATGTGCTTTGTGGATCTGGAGAAGGCATTCGACCGTGTCCCCCGTGGTATTCTGTGGGGGGTGCTTCGGGAGTACGGGGTTCGGGGCTCTTTGCTAAGGGCTGTCCGGTCCCTGTACGAACGGAGCAGGAGTCTGGTTCGCATTGCCGGCAGTAAGTCAGACCTGTTCCCAGTGCATGTTGGACTCCGTCAGGGCTGCCCTTTGTCACCGGTTCTGTTCATAATTTTTATGGACAGAATTTCTAGGCGCAGCCAGGGGCTGGAAGGAATCCTGTTTGGGAACCACAGGATTTCATCTCTGCTTTTTGCGGATGATGTTGTCCTGTTGGCTTCTTCAAACCAGGACCTTCAGCATGCACTGGGGCGGTTTGCAGTCGAGTGTGAAGCGGCTGGGATGAGAATCAGCACCTCCAAGTCCGAGGCCATGGTTCTCGACCGGAAAAGGGTGGCTTGCCCTCTCCAGGTTGGTGGAGAAGTCCTGCCTCAAGTGGAGGAGTTTAAGTATCTCGGGATCTTGTTCACGAGTGAGGGAAGGATGGAGCGTGAGATCGACAGGCGGATCGGTGCAGCCTCTGCAGTGATGCGGTCGCTTTACCGGTCCGTCGTGGTGAAGAAGGAGCTGAGCCAAAAGGCGAAGCTCTCAATTTACCGGTCGATCTACGTTCCGACTCTCACCTATGGTCATGAGCTTTGGGTAATGACAGAAAGAACAAGATCGCGGATACAAGAGGCTGAAATGAGTTTCCTTCGCAGGGTGGCTGGGCGCTCCCTTAGAGATAGGGTGAGAAGCACAGTCACTCGGGAGGAGCTCGGAGTAGAGCCGCTGCTCCTCCACATCGAGAGGAACCAGCTGAGGTGGCTCGGGCATCTTTTTCGGATGCCTCCTGGACGCCTCCCTGGGGAGGTGTTCCAGGCATGTCCCCCCGGGAGGAGGCCCCGGGGAAGACCCAGGACACGCTGGAGGGACTATGTCTCTTGGCTGGCCTGGGAACGCCTCGGTGTTCTTCCCGAGGAGCTGGCCGAGGTGTCTGGGGAAAGGGAAGTTTGGGCTTCCATGCTTAGACTGCTGCCTCCGCGACCCGGTCCTGGATAAGCGGAAGAAGACGAGACGAGACCCTCCCCCCAGTCTAATATGGGTCTAAAAAAGCTTGAAATGTTAAGGCAGTGAAGTACAGTGCAAGTATGTAATACACAAATTTAGGCGATTATAATCTAACTATAAAGTATTCAATAAAGAACAAAGTGTAATGCCAGCTTATTCATTTTATTACTTATATTTATATTATTTATATATATTTATATCAATTCATTTATGCATATAATTACATCACCACTCATCACTTATCTCTCTCTCATACACACACACACACACACACACACACACACACACACACACACACACACACACATATTACTACATCACTCCTCCATCTGCGCGAGTCTCTTCAATTTAAGTTGCAGTCTTTCCTTTTGGAGCTGCAAGACCTCAATCTCCAGAAGGAGTTTTTTCTCCTCCAGATGAAGGTTGTTGTATTGCTTGTCAGGCACCATGGCCATGGTGGTGGTTCTGGTGGTGGTGGCAGATGTCTGGGAGTCCTCCACAACCGGTTCAGGGATCAAGGAAACTTAAAAAAAAAAAATCAGACCAAGGTTTTCATTATTAGGAACTGTAGTCACACCACAACATAGTATTTAGGTCAGCTTGTTCCAAACGTCTTTCTTTACGTGAACTACCTACTGTAGCAGAATTTAAATCTATGTTGGTCAAACCAACGACTGTAGAGCCTATGGGTCAAACCTATGTTCCATCGTTTAGTAACAGACCTTGGTATCAACCGAGTGGAATAGCTATTTCACCATCGCAAGGTAACTGTAGCTTAGCTCAGTGCTGTGGGAACATAATCTCCCCTACTGTTTATGCTGAAATGACAATAAAACCCCACTTGACAACATTTATAACTTAAACAAGACTCTACCTGTAATTTCGTCCTGATCGCTAGGCTCTTCGTGTAGTGTCACATCCGCGCAGGTACTGGGTGACGACAACTCCGAGGGTGAAGGAGCCTCAGCTTCAGCGTTGCTAAGGGAGCTGCTGCTGGGTCTGGCGAAGCCGGTTACTCCACTCTCCTTTCCTCCTTTCACTCCCCAGAATAAGGGCGACTCGTCGCCATAAATGTTGATGACCATTTCGGTGGTTACTTTTAGTTTCCGTTTCTGCACGGCAGCAACATCTCTTCTCGCAGATGGATTAACGCTATTCACAGACGACGTTATTTTTTCCCACACTTCATGTTTTTTCTTATTGCTACATTCTTCGCTGAATTTGCCTAATAAAACATCTTTGTAGGAATTAAATTCCTCTAATATAGCCAGATTTTCCGAGTGGCTAAACGGCACTGAACGACCACTGTCCGCCATTTTTTTTGTTTTGAAAAGAGTCTAAAAATACCCACAATCCTTTGCAGCATAGTACGACTTAAGATAGTCGGAGTCTTAACTGCTTTGTGCAACAGTATTTGTTAGACGTCTATGCTAAGCCTGACTATACCCGCTGTCTAAGTTAAAGTCATAGTCTAACTTAGTGAAACCGGCTGCTGGAGTCATATCAGCATGTGTTAGGGGTTAGCATGGTTAAACCATGTGATCAGAGAGCCGTAACCACGGAGTTTCCTGCTCTGTCCTTTCTCTCAGGTGACATCCGGATGGCTATCGAGTCCCTGTACACGGCGACAGCGGTGATCAAACAGTCCCGTGTGTCCTACGACAAGCGGTGCCGCATGCTCGTCGAGTCCCTTAACAACTGTCTGAACTCCATAGAGACCAAATGCTTCCCTTCAAGGTGTGTGTGTGTGTGTGTGTGTGTTCGTGTTCTAATCTTTTCCATTGAGTTTTCTGCTGACACTGAACATAATCCTTTCCTTCTGTCCACATGTGTAGTAAGAGGCACCGTTCTCGGGAGCGAGAGAGGAGCAGGTCGAGGGAGCGATATCGGGAGCGCTCGTCCAGCTCAGAGAGGGAGAGAGAACGGGAGCGAGGGCGTGACCGAGAGTACAGGGACAGGCATTGATGGGTGAGACGTGTTCCCTCCTCCTCCCCATACACACCTGCATGCTTACATGGGAATGTAACAGGAATTCTCAATTCTGATTGGTCAGAAGACAGGGTTCTGCTTGGTGGTTCTCACTGCTCGAACAGAAGTGATAACAGGAAGTAACCTGTTTTACAGAAGTGCCGTTAAAACGTTAAACTAATCCAGAACAGTGCAGTTGTAGGAAAATCGTCCTGCTGTTGATGGATTTCCAGTAATTAGGCCATTATTAAAAAATGTTCTGTTTCCGGTCCACCGGCCGGGTGAGTGCTGTTTGTGTGGTTGAATTTTTTTTTTTAACGCCGGTTTTTCGACATTGTTTTCGGGTTTGTAAATCTAAAATCGAACTTGACATTTGTGCATTCCCAGGGCTTTCCACTAAGGCTCATACTAGCCAGCCATGACAAATAAGTAGCCAGCCGGGGGGGGAGGGGAGTAAACACAAAATAAACTCCTGTGCACGCAGTTCCCAGGATTAAATGTATTTTCCACAGACCATTTATTTATTCACTTTACTCAAATACAAAGTAAAATGGCAGTAAATCTTTCTTTTCTTGCGTATTGCATCATGAGGCGTTCCTGGCTTGTAAATCTCTTATTTTCGGTGCATGACACATTCACGCAGCTGAGCATGCTATGAATTAACAACGACAACGGTCTGCAGTGGGGCGAAACAATTACACACTCAGCCAACATTTCTCCATTTGTGTATGAAAATACACTCCAACCACTCAGTTTGGCTTCATTTACAACCAACGGTGTCTTTTGATGCCAGCACGTAATTGAACGAGAGAAGACTGGTTTACCGGAGACTAAATAAGCGTCATCTCTGCTTCTGTTCCCTCCGACACACTACTGCCTCCGCCGAGTGAGCGCGCGCACTCTGAACTGAATCAGCTCTGCGCATGCGCCGTGCGGCACAAAAAAATGGCAGCCACCATGAAGGAAGCAGATCCGGAGTTTTCAAACATTTGCTTAAGTGTGAAATGGCAAAATGGTATTCTAGCGAACAACAAAATAGTAAAGATTCAGAAAAACAAATCATTCAGTGATGATTTTAATAGTGTAATTTCATCCGAACTCGGCCTAACGCTCGATTTAGAACTACAAAAAGTCCGTGTGTCGGACATTTTAAGTACCTTTGTAAAAGTTTTGCGAATGTTGCAGTCAGCATTTAAAATGCTAACTTAAAGTTTTTGTACAAGTTTCAGTTGATTAAACCGTCATTTTATTAAATGTGTCTGCTTTTGTAATAAAAAAGTACTGAAAGAAAAAGCAAACACAGCATTGCGATTTCTTACCCATCCATATATATAAAAAAATCCCTCCCTCCCGACTGAACATTTTTTTGCTCACCCGGTGGACAGGAAACGGATTTTTTTTTAAGGATGGCCTGAGGAAACGGGTCACACCTGGCCATGAAACTGCTCGTTAATATTGAGCCTGTGAAAATGGAGGACTACGTTAAAAATTAATCACGTCTTGACTGCTTCATTTTGAATCTGTTAGGGTGGTGTGCAGAGGCAACGCGACCAAAACAGTCACTGTCCGAATACTTATGGACCTGGTTGTGTTCAAGCTAGCGCTAAACTGCAGTTTTCTTCCAGCTTGACCTTGTGCTTTGTCTTAATCCACTTTAATCTCGACTCCTTCCAGAACGTGCTTCGCGCTCAGGCCAAGGAGACGACGGTGGATCGCCGTGTGGAGGAGGACATGCTGAACACCACGCTCTCCACTCTTAAAGGACTGGACAGGACATTTCAGTAAAGTTTCTAAAAGATGCCATGCTCTTTGTGTTACTTGGTTCTGTCTCGGAGTTTTGATTTCAAAAGCAGCTCATTTTTACGGTCTGTCTATCTGAGTGACCGTGCTGCGGTACAGCCTCAGTCTACTTACTTTTAACACGTTAAACAATGCCATCTTTTCTTTCCTCCTTCATTTTTGTAATAAAACACCAGTGTCTACGAATGAAATAGCCGTATTCCACTGCAGGTGTGCTGAATGGGCCGTGACAGCAGGTTTCCCACGTGTACGAGAACAACCGTTTTAGTCCTGATGTAAGGCATGATTCATGAACACGAGGAGTTTATCAACTTCTGCATTTTTTTTTTTTACAGACGATAAATAAACTTTGTATTATGCTGCTGTGACTAAGTTATTCATTACAAATGATTTTAAATAAATAACTTGGTGCAAAGCTGTGAAGATTGGCGTCAGCATTCAGGTTCACCCCCTCGGCCAGGCAGGCATAAGATCTTAAACACAGTCATGTACAGTGAGAAATCCGAGGAGGGGGGAACACGACACCCGATGTTTGGTGTGGTTTGGTTGGTGGACAGGACAAGGCTGAGTTTACAGTGCAGATTATATGATTGATTGATTGATTGATTGATTGATAATCTTTGGCTAATTTTGTAACAATTGTCTAACATTTTCTGTTCAAGTAGCGACAGAGAATTGTGACTGTGTATTGGGGGAAAAAAATACATTCTGATATTCTCCGAGCCAATCACATGCTCTCGGGCTGCAGTGCATTCTGAGAAATGTAGTGAAACCCCTTAACGCTTTCTTTTATATTGCGTGATCAAAGAGGAAAGACACTATTTCCTGTAACACTCTGCTCAACGGTTTTTTAATTTGTGCTAGTGGAAACTCTAACTCTCAGGATCTTTTTTTTTTTTCTCCTGACATCTTTCGGATACTATTTCTGCATCAGTTTTCAACCAATCACCAAATTTCATATGAAGAATACCTCTGGGCGCTGACCTGGATCACTGAACCAGAATGATCTACAAAAAATGGGATTTTTTTCCTCACTAAGTGTCCCCCCCCCCCCCCCCCCCCCCCATTCTGGATCTATAGGGTACAGTGACCAGACATCCCGGTTTGTAAGAGCTAGCACAAATCACTCTGATTTTAGTCACAGTCTTGATTTTATTTTTCTTGCAAATTTCTGCTTTCCCCCCATTCACAGATTTACAGTTATGTGCAAAATAATAGCAGTCTAACATCACTAACGTGTTTAATTACTGATTTTGGCAGAAAATATAATACAACATGGGGAAAAAATAGGTGTAGCCGAGTAATGGGCAGCCAACGGAATCAACAGTCACGACATACACTCTGCTAATTGGGTGTAATTGACTCATTTAATGAAAGGGGCGTGTTCAAATTAATAGCAGTGTGGAGTTCAATTAGTGAGGTCATTCATTCTGTGAAGAAACAGGTGTCAATTATGGCCCTTATTTAAAGAAGGAGGGTAGCAAATGTTGTACCTGCTGGTTTTAGCCCTTGCTCAGTGAGTAAAATGGGTCGTTCCAGACATTGTATTGAAGGAGAAAGAATTTTGATCAAGAAGTTGATTGGAGAGGGGAAAACATATAAAGAAGTGCAGAAAATACTGTAATTGGCTGCTCAGCTAAAATGCTTTAAAATGGCAAACAAAACCCGAAACACGTGGTAGGAAAAGAAATACTACCATCCGCGTAGATCACAGAATAACAAGAATGGCAAAGCAGCATCCAATGATCAGCTCCAGGGAAATCAAAGAAGATCTTCAGTTACTGTACCTGTGAGTACTGCAACACTCAGAAGAAGCCAAACTATTTGCAAGAAACCCTCGTAAAGTACCATTGCTGAAAAAAGACGTGTTGAAAAGGTTACAGTTTGCCAAAGAACACATTGACTGGCCTAAAGAGAAGTGGCGCAACATTCTATGGACAGATGAGATCAAGATTGTTCTTATTGGGTCTAAAGGCCACAGACAGTTTGTGAGACGACCCATAAACACTGAATTCAAGCCACAGTACACTGTGAAGACTGTAAAACATGGAGGTGCGAGCATAATGGTTTGGGGATGTTTCTCATACTTGGGAGTCGGGCCCATCTATCGCATACCAGGCACCATGGACCAGTTTGAATATATCAGAATACTTGAAGAGGTCATGTTGCCTTATGCTGAAGAAGAAATGCCCTTGAAATGGGTGTTTCAGCAGGACAACGACCCCAAACACACCAGCAAGCGGGCAACATCCTGGTTCCAGACCAACAAGATTGATTTTATGAAGTGGCCAGCCCAATCTCCAGACCTCAATCCGATTGAGAATTTGTGGAGAGACATAAAAAACGCTGTTTTTGATGCAAAACCCAAGAATGCAGAAGAACTGTGGAATGTAGTCCCGTCAGCTTGGGCTGGAATCTCTCTTCGCAGGTGTCGGATGTTAGTTGACTCCATGCCACACAGAAATAAAGGTTATACAACTCAATATTAGTTCAGTGATTAACAGAAAAGCTCAATCTGTAAACATTCGAGTTTGTAAATGAAAATGCAGACACTGCTATTTTTTTGAACAGCCTATTATTCTTTTTTCTTCATTTTCAGTTTAAAATTGATATTTTGTTCATGTTTTAATTTGGAATTGAATGTGCGGTGCTCCCTGTGCCTGTGTGTATATGGAAATAAATGCTATTATGATGACTGTGCTTTTTCTCAGTTGTTTTAAATACTGCTATTATTTTGCACATAAGTGTATGACATCTGAGAACGAGGCCATTTTGCCTCAAATATACAACTTTAAATCTTGGAATTAATTTTTTTTTAATCCTACGATCACCCTAAAACACTATTGTGGAAAAAGGCTCAATACCTTCAAAGATTAATTCACTATCTCAGACTTGCAGTGGGTCAAACATTATACACCAAACTCTGCTGTCTTTTAGTCCTTGGTATCATGCAAAACTCCAGACAACTCAGCAAGACATTAAAAAAAAAAAACCTGCGGCCGTCCAGAAGTCTGATTCCTCCGAAGGAACCCGAATCTATGAGCATCTGGACAAACAGCAGGATGGATTCTGGGAAAATTTTTCACGCATCAACTTCCAACACACTGATACTCAGGAAGACTCAAATGTCATCTTTATGACTTTATTTATAAAACATTACAAAGAGAAATACAGAGTCCTGTCTGTGTGATTAACAGATTTTACACACACAGGAAGCCATTTTGAATGTGAACAAGTCCTGAGTCTCATTTCTCCAGCGGTGCGTAGTTGAGCAGTTTCTCGATCAGATCGACGTGTGAGAGCAGCATCCTGCGACAGCAGTACCTCTTCAAGCCCAGAGCATCCAGAGCGTCTCTGAGTGACAGACAAACAGCCACAACAGGGTTTCAGACAGACAGACGACACCAGGACTCGGATGAAATTAATATTCCTGTATGATGATGAATTCAGAAATCTTTTCCCTCTCATGGTAAATGTGTGTTTATACAGATCGTTAGAGTCCACGATGCTTTCTTCCTCGTGGTATCCGGTTATTTAGCACACCTCTGCATTATGGTCACAATAATGGAAAAACCACTCCTCTTGATATAGGAAGGGGTTTATTATGATTGTTTAGGGACTGGAAGGCAGAATTTCTGCTGCTGCGCGTGTTAAGGATCAGTTGTTGATCCCTGAAACGTGGACTGAAAATCCAATTCTTTGGATACTTGTAGTTGAGCCGTAACAGACCTTGAATTGTCGGCACCGTCACTTCTGATCATGTCACAAATTCAACTGACTGTCGGTAATTACGCGTTGGCTGAATTAATTAACCGGGGGATGATAGCTCTCGCCCTGCTTGACGTGTTTTGCCGACTAAGAGCAGAATCTATTCCTAAAAACATAATTAAAACAGTCCAGCTGATATCACATTACTGTTTTCATATGTACTTGACTAAAAAAGCTGCAAAGTCTTTAACCGAAAAAAAGATTGATTTCAATGAGAATCATGTCTCCTTATTAAGCCTCGGTCACAACTGGCCGTACGTGCTCCTACGGCCGGTCTGCGTGCAAAAAACGCAAGAAACGCACAGAGGGCGCGCGTGTGACGTGCTGATTTTCGAGCCATAGACCGGCCGCAGAGGTTCTTTGTCATGTCAAACTCTACAGGCGCTTACGTTTTTTTCAGGTTGCAAGACAAACTTACGGCCAACGTGTGTCTTTCTCCACGAACAAAAAAAAAAAAAAAAAGATGCAACGATTTGGGAAACGCCAAAAATCGCACGGCCAAAAAAAAAAATCGTACGTCCGATTGTGACCTAGGCTTTAACCAACACTTGCGATATGTAAACAAACCAAAGAAACTTCCACTAAAGTATCCTAGAACGAACGGCAATTAAATAAAAATGCAATATAAACGTTCAGGAATGACAAAACCAAAATTAATACATGAATTGTTTATAACACGGCAATCATGACGCAAGACGGCGCTGAGACGCACGGGTCGTTCGATCAAGTCTCGAAGCTGTGGTGAGTTTACAGGGAAGTTCACTTTGTTGCAGTGTTTATAACTGATCTCAGCCTTTCTTTATTTGTTCAATGCTACCGACTGCTAAAACACGTTACTAAACACTAAATTATCAAATCAATAAACCACAAACACAGTGAACAGATTACAGACGATCCACACAAGTCGAGCAGATCAAGAACAGCTTGCACTTTATTTGAAAAACGATAATAAAGTCTATTGTGTTTTTGTGTCGTTCTTTAAACCCGTCGCTGAAATAATAATGGGACAGATGGCAAAAACGTTCACTTCTCTAATCCTATCGTTTCCTTTTAAAGTGCTGATGACATGTTTTTGACATCTTTGGCGATGTTTTATAACATAAAAAGTCATTCCCGATGATCCATATATTAATTCACGAAGGCACCTATTTTACAAGTTATGATAAAAAACGTGGCTATTTGGGCAAATTTGACGGGGCTGCAGCACCCAGGAGACGGAGGAGGAGGAGGAGCTATATGACGTCAGTGAAAGAACCTTCCTCCTCACTTACCAGTTTGTTGTTGATGCGACAGGTGTTCAGTTTGTCATTATTAGTATTATTATTATACATTATATATTTATAGTTATTATGCCTTCGCGTTGTGTTGCCGGCTTTTGCTCCAAAACCTACAAGGATGGGGTAAGTTTATTCAAGTTTCCCAGAGATCCCGAGCTGCATGCGAAGTGGGTGAAGCAAGTCAGGCGCACTTGTGACAAGTGGGAGCCCTCACCAACATCTGTCCTGTGCTCTGAACACTTCGATTTGGATTGTTTTGACACCCTTCCCAGCTTAAAGGAATCTCTTGGGTGTTCAGTTCAGCACAAACGTGTGTTACTACCATCAGCAGTGCCTACACAGTGTTGCCAGATTGGGAGGTTTCCCGCCCAGTTGAGCGGTTTCAAGTGCATTTTGGTGGGTTTTGGGCTGGAAAACGTCAGCAGTATGTGTTGCCAGATACTGCTGAAGTTTTCCAGCCCAAAATATGTTCAAAACCCACCAAAATGCACTTGAAACCGCCCAACTGGGCGGGATTCCTCCCAATCTGGCAACACTGCCAGTATTCCGGAGGGGGTCTACTAGTAGCTATGCTGGATCCAAAGACAGTCCTCCTGTCAGAACATATGTTGTGAAACGACATAAGATAAAGGTACGTAGAGCTATAGATTCTACATGATAATCATAAATGTAATCATAAAGTGGGCGTGATATCAGTCATGTATTTGCTTGTGAAAGCTTGCGGCTTTCATGTAACTGCCGCCTAGCAACGAGAGGCAAAGAGTAAAGAGGGTAGGCTATCATAGATTCTATTCGGAAGAGATCAACACAATTCTAGACTCCCAGAAGAGGAAGAGCTAGCACTAGAGAGTTCACCGGCGTTTTCATGCGCCATTTCCATTGAGTAGAACCAGAGTAGAACAGCCAGTGAACCGCAGCGTGTTCTCCCGCTGACGTCACAACATGGCCGCGAGCCACGGACCCGGTTTTCTTGCGCTGTGCAATTAAAAGTTGGATATTCGCGTAACAACAGCTTCTTTTCACGTAATTATAACAGAAATCTAATGTTTGCCATGTTGTATAGTTTATTTAAGAAATTGCATAGAGTCATGTTCATGTCATCAGCACTTTAACGGAACACTCTGTGAACGGAGATGGATGTGTGTACTAATGATATGCGCTGTAGTGTGGAGCTGTGCTGAGGGGGTTACAGGGTGGACTCGTCAGCAAAAAGCAGCCGACAGAACCTACACTTACAGTCCAAGAGTTTTTGTTTATGGGATCATTTCCAAAAGAAACAAGGCAGAGTCATCTATATCCCCCACCCTATAGACCAAGTTTCAAGATATCGTCACATTTTTCAAGTTCTGCTGCAGGAAACCAAGCCGACCTCTTTACACTGACCTCAGCAGCCCATGGCATAAACCCACCGGATTTTGGTTCAGGCGAGCTAAATTTCCCACATTTCTTAGTATCGAAAGGCCCATATACATTACTTTATCCACACATATGCCAACTTTCAAGACCATAACGCTGAGTTTTCAAGTTCCGCTCCGGAACAAAACCTACCCCAAGACTAACCTGACAGACTAAAAATGAAATTGTTTCCATGGAAACATGAAAAATTTAGATTTCTCAAATTTCTTAGTATGAAAAGGCACATCTACATCACCTCGTTAACATGTATACCAAGTTTCAAATCCGTATCATGAATAGTTTTGGATATGCGCTCCGGAAACAAACAATGCTCTTAGAAACCAAGTCAAAATTTATTTTTTATGTAAAAATTTGAAAAAAATTTTTTTTTCAAAAATCCAAAAAATAGTGAAACACCAGTTCACATGCTGCTTGATATCTATACAAAGTTTCATGAAGATATCTTCAGCAGTTTTAAAAAGATACGGCCCGGACGGACGGAACCCGTTTCTGTGTTTGGGAGGGGATAATGAAAACGTCTTCCAACTTCTTAACTCGTGTGCATTTTTAATGGCACCTGCTGTTTAATTGATTATCAGGTTGTTGGGTTTTTTGTTTCAGGTTTAATTATTTGACTTTCTTGCAGGTAGAAGTCACAGCAATTATCTAAAATGAATAGAATAGAATAGAATAGACGCTTTATTGTCCCCTAGAGGAAAATTGTTCTCAGTGAGTGAGCATGTTTTGTCTTGGCTTGTCTTGACCATAAAAACATGTAAAACAGAGACTTTGTGCACGACACTTAACACATAAACCAATGTTATCACAGGGATTTAGTGCACTTGATCTGTGACAAAAACGGCTGATCAAATTTTCCAGGAATCCCCATACAGTTAAAAAAAAATAATTACCTTTTCAGGTGTTTATTTAAAAAAGTAATTGCTTGAGGTATGTATGATTGCCTAGTTGTATTTTTTGAAAGGGCAGGGTAGCGGTACCGCCTCTGTGAAGGCAACAATTCGAAGGTAATAGATAGTGGATGCCTGGGGTCTGCTCAGGGCTGTGTTGAAAAAAAAAAAAAAAATCGATTTTCCGATTCTGAATCGATTTGCATATTATTTCCTGAAGATCGATTCATACGTCCAAAGATCGATTTTTTTAAATTACATTTTTCCCTGTCAGGGATGCAAACGGCGCGCCTTTTGGCGGATGCCGCCTTTTTCACAGCTGAATCGTGCAGATCCGATTTGTTTTTGTTTTTTTTTGGGGGGGGGGGGGGGGGGGGGGGGTTTAGAGTGTCAGAAGAAAACAGTAAAATCAGAAAGCTGTGCGCAAACGTGCGCAGCTTTCTGATTTACTGTTTTCTTCTCATACTTATACTTCCTATGTTTCATGGACTGTAACGGCATTTGCTTATTTAGTAACTTTAATACAGAATTTACTCTGATGAAATTATAATCAGACACTCCAACGCCCCCCCTAAAAAAAAAAAAAAAAAAAAAAATCAGATCTGCAGTCTTACAGCCATCATTAACTACCAATACTTGATTAATTTGCTGTTGAATGTCAATATAATACAAGTATTAATGTGTTGCTTAACTACACAGTCAAAAATGGTTCTAATAACACTAACCCAAATCGATACTGGATCGAATTGAATCGAGATCGGACCGAATTGTATAGAGTCGTGATAATCGATTCTGAAGCTTCAGAATCAGAATCGAATCGATTCTTGGAATTTGAATCGATACCCAGCCCGAGGTCTGCTGAAGTTTTTTCAGCCTTGTTGAGGGACCTAGATCTGTACGTGTGTTCTAAACTGTTGAGGCTGATGGCTAGCAGTTTCCTTGCAGTGGCCACTATTCTCCTCACTGTATGTTTTTGGGCTACTGTTGCATTTCCAAACCAGCAAATTAAACAGAATGTTAAAGGAACAGTCCACCGTACTTCCATAATGAAATATGCTCTTATCTGAATTGAGACGAGCTGCTCCGTACCTCTCCGAGCTTTGCGCGACCTCCCAGTCAGTCAGACGCAGTCAGACGCGCTGTCACTCCTGTTAGCAATGTAGCTAGGCTCAGTATGGCCAATGGTATTTTTTGGGGCTGTAGTTAGATGCGACCAAACTCTTCCGCGTTTTTCCTGTTTACGTAGGTTTATATGGCCAGTGATATGAAACAAGTTCAGTTACACAAATTGAAACGTAGCGATTTTCTATGCTATGGAAAGTGCGCACTATAATGACAGGCGTACTAACACCTTCTGCGCGCTTCGGCAGCACATGGATATCTGAGCTCCGTATCAATGCGCTGCTGAAGCGCGCAGAAGGTGTTAGTACGCCTGTCGTTATAGTGCGCACTTTCATAGCATAGAAAATCGCTACGTTTCAATTTGTGTAACTGAACTTGTTTCATATCACTGGCCATATAAACCTACGTAAACAGGGAAAAACGCGGAAGAGTTTGGTCGCATCTAACTACAGCCCCAAAAAATACCATTGGCCATACTGAGCCTAGCTACATTGCTAACAGGAGTGACAGCGTGTCTGACTGCGTCTGACTGACTGGGAGGTCGCGCAAAGCTCGGAGAGGTACGGAGCAGCTCGTCTCAATTCAGATAAGAGCATATTTCATTATGGAAGTACGGTGGACTGTTCCTTTAAACACTCAATAAAGGCAGTATAGAGCATTGTACATTCAACATCGAATACAATCAACTTCTTAAGAAAATAAAGCCTTTGTTGCCATTTTTTCTGAGTGTGTTCTGTCCACTGATCCCACTTCAGTTTAGGGGTGTTCACACGGCAACTTTTACTCCGGTGTAGCCCCGGCGCTGCCCCGCTAGAGCGTTCACACGGTACAAAGTTATAGCGGTGTCGCCCCTGAAAGCTGCTTAAACCGGTGCAAATCTAACCCTGCTCGGGAGGGGGTTTAAGAAATTGACTCCGGAGTAAATGCTAGTTTGCGGGGCAGCACCGATATAAAATGGGCCGTCTGAACGCTACAGGGGTCGACTCGCTACGCGTCAGGAGAGTTCATTACATACGGGCATTGCATAATTTGCATCCTGGCATGTTGCGCTTCCAAAATGGCGAATATCAACAACAACAGAACTGCGTGCCTTCCAGTGTCGCCAGATTGGGCGGTTTTAAGTGCATTTTGGCGGATTTGAACATATTTTGGCTGGGCTGGGGAAAAACGTCAGCAGTATCTGGCAACACTGGTGTCTTCATCCACGTTGTTTTCCCGGCACTTGGTGATGCCATGACAACCGGGAAAAGGAAGTACATTTTCACGCATGCGCATATTTCATTTCCGCATTATTACTATCGTATAGCACGGTCGCAAACACTGCCGTGTGAACGCAAGCGGGGCTGCACCGGTGCTAACACGCTTCTCTCTAGTAAGCAGGTTTGTGACGTGTGAACGCGCCACAAAATTTACACCGGTGTAAGATATATCGCAACAAAATACATCGGTGCAGCATCGACGCAAATACGCGCCGTGTGAACACCCCTATTGTTGTCCAAAACTACCCCCAGGTATTTATATTCCATAACAGACTGTATAGGTTGTCCTCTGATGGAGTGTACTGACTCTCCTAAAGTCATCTCTTTCGTCTTTGATGTATTTAACAAGAGATGAGGCTCATCACACAGATTTATAAATGTGCCTAGAACAGGGCCATGACCCAGCTCATCATCCTGGGGGAGGCTGACTAATGCCGTATCGTCAGCAAACTTAATTAAATGTAAATGCCTGCCAGGGTGGGAACTGGTACCGTTGTTCGTATAAAGAATAAACAACGAAGGGGATAAAGACACAGCCTTGGGGGAGCCAACATTGGAGATGATTTGGAAATGTAAATGGCGTAATAAAATAATTGAAATAGCTGCACATTAGGGCTGTAACAATATGTGTATCGAAATTGCGATACGCAGAGCCACGATCCATGTCGCGATACAAGAAGGCAGAATCGCGGTACACCCTTTCAAACTTCTCCTCAGCCCAAAAACAGAGGCGCTTCCGAACTTCAATTTATGAATACTTTACTTTTTATTTAAATTACATTTTAAACTTACTTAAATTACTTTTATTTTTTATATCTATTAGTAAGTCGTTTTTTCGCCGACCTGCGACAATCTTCTGCGAGTCACGCAACGTCCACACTCGCCACTGGCAGAGCATTCGTTTCTTTTAAGCGGTCGCCATTCTGGTTGCGACGCGGGGAGCGAATCTGTAAACAAGCAGCTCATTGGCTGGCTAGGTGTGCCACAAGCCAATCACAATCACTTGACCGGAAAGGCATGCAGTGTTGCCAGACTGGGCAGGTTTAGGTGCTTTTTGGCTGGTTTTGAACATATTTTGGGGTGGGTGGAAAACGTTAGCAATATCTGGCAACACTGAAGGCATGTCTGCTTGGGCGGAAGCCTTCTGCGGCAGTTACATTTTG
>NC_083583.1:77486849-77569349 GCF_027579695.1 Neoarius graeffei | reverse complement strand
ATCTATACTGTCCCTACTATGCTGTACGTCAGTATCTATACTGTCCCTACTATGCTGTACGTCAGTATCTATACTGTCCCTACTATGCTGTACGTCAGTATCTATACAGTCCCTACTATGCTGTACGTCAGTATCTATACTGTCCCTACTATGCTGTACGTCAGTATCTATACTGTCCCTACTATGCTGTACGTCAGTATCTATACTGTCCCTACTATGCTGTACGTCAGTATCTATACTGTCCCTACTATGCTGTACGTCAGTATCTATACTGTCCCTACTATGCTGTACGTCAGTATCTATACTGTCCCTACTATGCTGTACGTCAGAATCTATACTGTCCCTACTATGCTGTACGTCAGTATCTATACTGTCCCTACTATGCTGTACGTCAGTATCTATACTGTCCCTACTATGCTGTACGTCAGTATCTATACTGTCCCTACTATGCTGTACGTCAGTATCTATACTGTCCCTACTATGCTGTACGTCAGTATCTATACTGTCCCTACTATGCTGTACGTCAGTATCTATATTGTCCCTACTATGCTGTACGTCAGTATCTATATTGTCCCTACTATGCTGTACGTCAGTATCTATATTGTCCCTACTATGCTGTACGTCAGTATCTATATTGTCCCTACTATGCTGTACGTCAGTATCTATATTGTCCCTACTATGCTGTACGTCAGTATCTATATTGTCCCTACTATGCTGTACGTCAGTATCTATATTGTCCCTACTATGCTGTATGTCAGTATCTATACTGTCCCTACTATGCTGTATGTCAGTATCTATATTGTCCCTACTATGCTGTATATAAGTATCTATACTGTCCCTACTATGCTGTATATCAGTATCTATATTGTCCCTACTATGCTGTATATCAGTATCTATACTGGTCCTACTATGCTGTATATTAGTATCTATATTGTCCCTACTATACTGTATATCAGTATCTATACTGTCCCTACTATGCTGTATATCAGTATCTATATTGTCCCTACTATGCTGTATATCAGTATCTATATTGTCCCTACTATGCAGTATATCAGTATCTATATTGTCTGTCCCTACTATACTGTATATCAGTATCTATATTGTCCCTACTATACTGTATATCAGTATCTATACTGTCCCTACTATGCTGTATATCAGTATCTATATTGTCCCTACTATGCTGTATATCAGGATCTATATTGTCCCTACTATGCTGTATATCAGTATCTATATTGTCCCTACTATGCAGTATATCAGTATCTATATTGTCTGTCCCTACTATACTGTATATCAGTATCTATATTGTCCCTACTATGCTGTATATCAGTATCTATATTGTCCCTACTATGCTGTATATCAGTATCTATACTGTCCCTACTATACTGTATATCAGTATCTATACTGTCCCTACTATACTGTATATCAGTATCTATATTGTCCCTACTATGCTGTATATCAGTATCTATATTGTCCCTACTATGCTGGATATCAGTATCTATATTGTCCCTACTATGCTGGATATCAGTATCTATATTGTCCCTACTATGCTGTATATCAGTATCTATATTGTCCCTACTATGCTGTATATCAGTATCTATATTGTCCCTACTATGCTGGATATCAGTATCTATATTGTCCCTACTATGCTGGATATCAGTATCTATATTGTCCCTACTATGCTGTATATCAGTATCTATATTGTCCCTACTATGCTGTATATCAGTATCTATATTGTCCCTACTATGCTGTATATCAGTATCTATATTGTCCCTACTATGCTGTATATCAGTATCTATACTGTCCCTACTATACTGTATATCAGTATCTATACTGTCTCTACTATACTGAATATCAGTATCTATACTGTCCCTACTATACTGTATATCAGTATCTATATTGTCCCTACTATACTGTACAACCCCGATTCCAAAAAAGTTGGGACAAATTACAAATTGCAAATAAAACCGGAATGCAATAATTTACAAATCTCAAAAACTGATATTGTATTCACAATAGAACATAGACAACATATCAAATGTCGAAAGTGAGACATTTTGAAATTTCATGCCAAATATTGGCTCATTTGAAATTTCATGACAGCAACACATCTCAAAAAAGTTGGGACAGGGGCAATAAGAGACTGGAAAAGTTAAAGGTACAAAAAAGGAACAGCTGGAGGACCAAATTGCAACTCATTAGGTCAATTGGCAATAGGTCATTAACATGACTGGGTATAAAAAGAGCATCTTGGAGTGGCAGCGGCTCTCAGAAGAAAAGATGGGAAGAGGATCACCAATCCCCCTAATTCTGCGCCGACAAATAGTGGAGCAATATCAGAAAGGAGTTCGACAGTGTAAAATTGCAAAGAGTTTGAACATATCATCATCTACAGTGCATAATATCATCAAAAGATTCAGAGAATCTGGAAGAATCTCTGTGTGTAAGGGTCAAGGCCGGAAAACCATACTGGGTGCCCGTGATCTTCGGGCCCTTAGACGGCACTGCATCACATACAGGCATGCTTCTGTATTGGAAATCACAAAATGGGCTCAGGAATATTTCCAGAGAACATTATCTGTGAACACAATTCACCGTGCCATCCGCCGTTGCCAGCTAAAACTCTATGGTTCAAAGAAGAAGCCGTATCTAAACATGATCCAGAAGCGCAGACGTCTTCTCTGGGCCAAGGCTCATTTAAAATGGACTGTGGCAAAGTGGAAAACTGTTCTGTGGTCAGACGAATCAAAATTTGAAGTTCTTTATGGAAATCAGGGACGCTGTGTCATTCGGACTAAAGAGGAGAAGGACGACCCAAGTTGTGATCAGCGCTCAGTTCAGAAGCCTGCATCTCTGATGGTATGGGGTTGCATTAGTGCGTGTGGCATGGGCAGCTTACACATCTGGAAAGACACCATCAATGCTGAAAGGTATATCCAGGTTCTAGAGCAACATATGCTCCCATCCAGACGACGTCTCTTTCAGGGAAGACCTTGCATTTTCCAACGTGACAATGCCAAACCACATACTGCATCAATTACAGCATCATGGCTGCGTAGAAGAAGGGTCCGGGTACTGAACTGGCCAGCCTGCAGTCCAGATCTTTCACCCACAGAAAACATTTGGCGCATCATAAAACAGAAGATACGACAAAAAAGACCTAAGACAGTTGAGCAACTAGAATCCTACATTAGACAAGAATGGGTTAACATTCCTATCCCTAAACTTGAGCAACTTGTCTCCTCAGTCCCCAGACGTTTACAGACTGTTGTAAAGAGAAAAGGGGATGTCTCACAGTGGTAAACATGGCCTTGTCCCAACATTTTTGAGATGTGTTGTTGTCATGAAATTTAAAATCGCCTAATTTTTCTCTTTAAATGATACATTTTCTCAGTTTAAACATTTGATATGTCATCTATGTTCTATTCTGAATAAAATATGGAATTTTGAAACTTCTACATCATTGCATTCCGTTTTTATTTACAATTTGTACTTTGTCCCAGCTTTTTTGGAATCGGGGTTGTATATCAATACCTATATTGTCCCCACTATACTGTATATCAGTATCTATATTGTCCCCACTATACTGTATATCAATACCTATATTGTCCCCACTATACTGTATATCAGTATCTATATTGTCCCTACTATACTGTATATCAGTATCTATATTGTCCCTACTATACTGTATATCAGTATCTATATTGTCCCCACTATACTGTATATCAATACCTATATTGTCCCCACTATACTGTATATCAGTATCTATATTGTCCCTACTATACTGTATATCAGTATCTATATTGTCCCTACTATGCTGTATATCAGTATCTATACTGTCCCTACTATACTGTATATCAGTATCTATACTGTCCCTACTATACTGTACATCAGTATCTATACTGTCCCTACTATACTGTATATCAGTATCTATATTGTCCCTACTATGCTGTATATCAGTATCTATATTGTCCCTACTATGCTGTATATCAGTATCTATACTGTCCCTACTATACTGTATATCAGTATCTATACTGTCCCTACTATACTGTATATCAGTATCTATATTGTCCCTACTATACTGTATATCAGTATCTATACTGTCCCTACTATACTGTATATCAGTATCTATATTGTCCCTACTATACTGTATATCAGTATCTATACTGTCCCTACTATACTGTACATCAGTATCTATACTGTCCCTACTATACTGTACATCAGTATCTATACTGTCCCTACTATACTGTATATCAGTATCTATACTGTCCCTACTATACTGTATATCAGTATCTATATTGTCCCTACTATACTGTATATCAGTATCTATACTGTCCCTACTATACTGTATATCAGTATCTATACTGTCCCTACTATGCTGTACATCAGTATCTATACTGTCCCTACTATACTGTATATCAGTATCTATATTGTCCCTACTATGCTGTATATCAGTATCTATATTGTCCCTACTATGCTGTATATCAGTATCTATACTGTCCCTACTATACTGTATATCAGTATCTATACTGTCCCTACTATACTGTATATCAGTATCTATATTGTCCCTACTATACTGTATATCAGTATCTATACTGTCCCTACTATACTGTATATCAGTATCTATATTGTCCCTACTATACTGTATATCAGTATCTATACTGTCCCTACTATACTGTACATCAGTATCTATACTGTCCCTACTATACTGTATATCAGTATCTATATTGTCCCTACTATGCTGTATATCAGTATCTATACTGTCCCTACTATACTGTACATCAGTATCTATACTGTCCCTACTATACTGTATATCAGTATCTATATTGTCCCTACTATACTGTATATCAGTATCTATACTGTCCCTACTATACTGTATATCAGTATCTATATTGCCCCTACTATACTGTATATCAGTATCTATACTGTCCCTACTATACTGTACATCAGTATCTATACTGTCCCTACTATACTGTATATCAGTATCTATACTGTCCCTACTATACTGTATATCAGTATCTATATTGTCCCTACTATACTGTACATCAGTATCTATACTGTCCCTACTATACTGTATATCAGTATCTATACTGTCCCTACTATACTGTATATCAGTATCTATATTGTCCCTACTATACTGTATATCAGTATCTATATTGTCCCTACTATACTGTATATCAGTATCTATACTGTCCCTACTATACTGTATATCAGTATCTATACTGTCCCTACTATACTGTATATCAGTATCTATATTGTCCCTACTATACTGTATATCAGTATCTATACTGTCCCTACTATACTGTATATCAGTATCTATACTGTCCCTACTATACTGTATATCAGTATCTATACTGTCCCTACTATACTGTATATCAGTATCTATATTGTCCCTACTATGCTGTATATCAGTATCTATATTGTCCCTACTATACTGTATATCAGTATCTATATTGTCCCTACTATACTGTATATCAGTATCTATATTGTCCCTACTATACTGTATATCAGTATCTATACTGTCCCTACTATACTGTATATCAGTATCTATATTGTCCCCACTATACTGTATATCAGTATCTATATTGTCCCCACTATACTGTATATCAGTATCTATATTGTCCCTACTATACTGTATATCAGTATCTATATTGTCCCTACTATACTGTATATCAGTATCTATATTGTCCCTACTATACTGTATATCAGTATCTATATTGTCCCTACTATACTGTATATCAGTATCTATATTGTCCCTACTATACTGTATATCAGTATCTATATTGTCCCTACTATACTGTATATCAGTATCTATACTGTCCCTACTATACTGTATATCAGTATCTATATTGTCCCTACTATACTGTACATCAGTATCTATACTGTCCCTACTATACTGTATATCAGTATCTATATTGTCCCTACTATACTGTATATCAGTATCTATATTGTCCCTACTATACTGTATATCAGTATCTATATTGTCCCTACTATACTGTATATCAGTATCTATATTGTCCCTACTATACTGTATATCAGTATCTATATTGTCCCTACTATACTGTACATCAGTATCTATACTGTCCCTACTATACTGTATATCAGTATCTATATTGTCCCTACTATGCTGTATATCAGTATCTATACTGTCCCTACTATACTGTACATCAGTATCTATACTGTCCCTACTATACTGTATATCAGTATCTATACTGTCCCTACTATACTGTATATCAGTATCTATACTGTCCCTACTATACTGTATATCAGTATCTATATTGTCCCTACTATACTGTATATCAGTATCTATACTGTCCCTACTATACTGTATATCAGTATCTATATTGTCCCTACTATACTGTATATCAGTATCTATACTGTCCCTACTATACTGTATATCAGTATCTATATTGTCCCTACTTGCCGCTCTGTTGGGATATTTGTCAGCCCCCTCCACCCCTACATGAGCTGGAACCCATAAAAAGGAAAGTTTAAAACCTGCCTTCATTAAGACACTTGTCAACTGTAAAATGCCAAGAAGAATGTCCTTCCTGGACGTGGAATGTGAGTTCCGAATACTCACAAAGAAGTCTTTTCCTCTTCTTTCTTCTTGTTTTATGGCGGTTCGGTGCATTACCGCCACCTTCTGGACTGGAGTGTGAACCAGAATGCTTCTTCTGAAACGCTCTTGTGAAATTCCTCTCTGCATTTAACCCATCTGAAGCAGTGAACACACACATACAGAGACACATAGACACACACAGACACACATACAGAGACACACAGACACACACACACAGAGACACACACAGACACACATACAGAGACACAGACATATTTATTTATTTATTATTTAGCTTTTTGCCATAGGAAGATATTATATATATATATATATATATATATATATATATATATATATATATATATATATATATATATATATATGTACATACATCATGGCATGGGAAACCACAACAGCTTGCGCCAATTACAGTGGCCCCATTGTACCGAATCTGCATGTCTTTAAAATACATACAGAGACACACACAGACACACATACAGAGACACACACAGACACACATACAGAGACACACACATACAGAGACACACACAGACACACATACAGAGACACACACATACAGAGACACAGACACATACAGAGACACACACACATACAGAGACACACACACATACAGAGACACAGACACACAGAGACACACACACATACAGAGACACACACAGACACGCATACAGAGACACACACAGACACACATACAGAGACACACACATACAGAGACACAGACACATACAGAGACACACACACATACAGAGACACACACACATACAGAGACACAGACACACAGAGACACACACACATACAGAGACACACACAGACACGCATACAGAGACACACACAGACACACATACAGAGACACACACATACAGAGACACACACATACAGAGACACACATACAGAGACACAGACACACAGAGACACACACACATACAGAGACACAGACAGATACAGAGACACACACATACAGAGACACACACAGAGAGATACACACATATAGAGACACAGACAAATACAGAGACACACACAGACACACATACAGAGACACAGACATACAGAGACACACACACAGAGATACACACATACAGAAACACACACATACAGAGACACAGACATACAGAGACACACACATACAGAAACACACACATGCAGAGACACACACACAGAGACACACACACAGAGACACATACAGAGACACACACACAGAGACACATACAGAGACACAGACATACAGAGACACACACATACAGAAACACAGACATACAGACACAGAGATACACACATACAGAAACACACACATACAGAGACACAGACACAGAGATACACACATACAGAAACACACACATACAGAGACACAGACACAAAGACACACACAGACACACAGAGACACAGACATACAGAGACACACACAGACACATACAGAGACACACATATACAGAGACAGACACAGACACACAGAGACAAAGACACAGAGACACACACAGACACATACAGAGACACACACAGACACACAGAGATACAGAGACAGACACAGCCAGACACACACACAGAGATACACACATACAGAGATACAGACACACAGAGACACACACATACAGAGACACACACAGACACACAGAGATACAGAGACAGACACAGCCAGACACACACACAGAGATACACACATACAGAGATACAGACACACAGAGACACACACATACAGAGACACAGACACACAGAGACACACACATACAGAGACACAGACACACACACACAGAGACAGACACAGAGACACACAGACACACCCATACACACACAGCGCCTGGGGAACAGTTGGGAGTTAGGTGCCTTGTTCAAGGCCGTCCCATATTATCCTAGCCTGCATGTCTTTGGACTGTGGGGGAAACCGGAGCACCCGGAGGAAACCCACACAGACACGGGGAGAACATGCAAACTCTGCACAGAAAGGCCCTCGCCAGCCACGGGGCTCGAACCCGGACCTTCTTGCTGTGAGGCGACAGCGCTAACCACTACACCACCGTGCCGCCCAACTGTATTTAACACTATTGTGCTAAATTCTCCTAATAATCCCTGTATCATTTAAAAACCTGAAAATAGCCCTATATCCTGACCTCAACTGCAACATCTCTCTGATACTTAGTGTCATATGATTCCTCTGAAGTGTCCTTTTAAGTGTTTGTCTCACTTGGTGATATCTCGGACAATCCAACATCACATGCTCCACCGTTTCCTGTAGTCCACAATGTTCACATCTACCAGTAGCATACTCATCCATTATGTTTAATGTACTGTTCAGAGCAGTGTGACTAAACCTCATCCTTGATATGTCTTCCTCCTTTCTCTCGCTTCCTCTAATTTCTCCTCTCCCGAAAGGTCAAACTCTTCTCGCAAATAAATACAGTTTATTGTGTCTGATTAAATGTCTTAGTGTTTTAAAATGTAATTAATTTTTTGGATGCTCTTTAAAAAAACATATATTGTGAAAAAGTTCAATATTTTCCATCAGTTATTTAAGAAAGTGAAAATTTAATATACTCTAGACTCATTACATGTCGACAAAAATGTTTCAAGCATTTTTCTATTTTAATTTTAATATTTATGGCCTAGAGCACAAAAATATTTTTTAAAATCTCAAAATGTTAGAATATTCATTCTGAGTTTGAGTAAAACAGTATGAACACAGTGTATCTCTCGGTCCAGTTCAGTCCACACAACCACAATCATGGGGAAGACTGCTGACTTGACTGTTGTCCAGAAGATGATCACTGATGCCCTCCACAAGGAGGGTAAGCCACAAAAGGTCATTGCTGAAAAGGGTGGCTGGAAAAGGTGCACAAGCAACAGGGATGAGTGCAGTCTTGAGAGGATTGTCAAGAAAAGTCGATTCAAGAACTTGGGAGAGCTTCACAAGGAGTGGACTGAGGCTGGTGTCAGTGTATCAAGAGCCACCACACACAGACGTCTTCAGGAGAGGGACTACAAATAAATGAGCAAGTATAATATTTTTGTCTCATTTGTTTAACTGGGTTCTCTTTATCTACTTTTAGGACTTGTGTGAAAATCTGATGATGTTTTAGGTCATATTTATGCAGAAATATAGAAAATTCTAAAGGGTTCGCAAACTTTCAAGCACCACTGTATTTTCATAGTTCTCATAGGTTTCAATTGGAAACAATTCTGTACTGCTTTGGGGAAAAAATGTTCAGGAAATTCTATAAATTTCATTTTCAGTGCTAATTATAACACTTTACTGTCAGTCCTTAAAGAAGGTTTGATGCCACACTGTTTTGCAATTAAACAGTCCACTACATCCTGCTGGCTGGCAACCATTCAAAAATTCAGACCTGACAAAATACAAAAATTGACTAAATTATTTTTATTAAATAGTCTCTTGTGGGCGGCACGGTGGTGTAGTGGTTAGCGCTGTCGCCTCACAGCAAGAAGGTCCGGGTTCGAGCCCGGGGCCGGCGAGGGCCTTTCTGTGTGGAGTTTGCATGTTCTCCCCGTGTCCGCGTGGGTTTCCTCCGGGTGCTCCGGTTTCCCCCACAGTCCAAAGACATGCAGGTTAGGTTAACTGGTGACTCTAAATTGAGCGTAGGTGTGAATGTGAGTGTGAATGGTTGTCTGTGTCTATGTGTCAGCCCTGTGATGACCTGGCGACTTGTCCAGGGTGAACCCCGCCTTTCGCCCGTAGTCAGCTGGGATAGGATCCAGCTCGCCTGCGACCCTGTAGAACAGGATAAAGCGGCTACAGATAATGAGATGAGATGAGTCTCTTTTGGGTGGCACGGTGGTGTAGTGGTTAGCGCTGTTGCCTCACAGCAAGAAGGTCCGGGTTTGAGCCCCGTGGCCGGCGAGGGCCTTTCTGTGTGGAGTTTGCATGTTCTCCCCGTGTCTGCGTGGGTTTCCTCCGGGTGCTCCGGTTTCCCCCACAGTCCAAAGACATGCAGGTTAGGTTAACTGGTGACTCTAAATTGACCGTAGGTGTGAATGTGAGTGTGAATGGTTGTCTGTGTCTATGTGTCAGCCCTGTGATGACCTGGCGACTTGTCCAGGGTGAACCCCGCCTTTCGCCCGTAGTCAGCTGGGATAGGATCCAGCTCGCCTGCGACCCTGTAGAACAGGATAAAGCGGCTACAGATAATGAGATGAGATGAGTCTCTTTTGGGTGGTACGGTGGTGTAGTGGTTAGCGCTGTTGCCTCACAGCAAGAAGGTCCGGGTTTGAGCCCCGTGGCCGGCGAGGGCCTTTCTGTGTGGAGTTTGCATGTTCTCCCCGTGTCTGCGTGGGTTTCCTCCGGGTGCTCCGGTTTCCCCCACAGTCCAAAGACATGCAGGTTAGGTTAACTGGTGACTCTAAATTGACCGTAGGTGTGAATGTGAGTGTGAATGGTTGTCTGTGTCTATGTGTCAGCCCTGTGATGACCTGGCGACTTGTCCAGGGTGAACCCCGCCTTTCGCCCGTAGTCAGCTGGGATAGGCTCCAGCTTGCCTGTGACCCTGTAGAACAGGATAAAGCGGCTAGAGATAATGAGATGAAAAATAGTCTCTTTTTTATTCTGTACATAAAAAACGTTGGGCTACCAAGTGTGAATGCCCTGAAAGCCCAATGATCCACCAGGGCAACTTCAGATTTGTGGGTCCCTGCCGTGTAGTTCAAATCACAGGCCTGTCTTAAGAGGACAAATCAGTTTAAAAGTGCCTCAGAACGGTTAGATTATACAAATATATGATAAAACAGACCATTTGTGTGAAAGTGACCTACCACACATGAATGTTTCATGATGACAGAAAAACAGAAGGGTAACTGTAATTCCATTATCACTCCAAATTCGCATCTTTTACCAGCATAAAAAGTAGAGAAATCTGGTACTCACTGTGTGAACCGATCAACTTGGATGGAGTTCTGGACTGGACAAAGGATTCACTCGTGTCAGATTTACAGTTTTCATGTTACAGGCTGTTCTTTACAAATTCGTGATTGAAAGGCGAGAGTTTGCCACGCTGAATTTTATTTTTAACACTTTTGTTTGGGGAAAAAGCTGTTAAAGTTGTTCAGAAGTAGCCATACACTAGAGCAGAAGTGATCTGAGGGATGTCCTCATATGAGCAATATGATTTTTTTAAGCATTAATTCAGAGAGCGTAATTCTGTTACCATTTTGTAATTCCGTTACTGTTGACACTTCTTTGTTCAGAGACTGTTTGAGAGTTGATGAGAAGTGATTTGGAAAAGACGATGCTTACAGATCGAAGACAATACGTACAGCTTGCAGAAAAAGGAGGAACTGTTAAGATATATTTGACCAGTTTCACAGAAACTTTTAGTGAAAATAAAGTTCAATGGGTTTTTTCTCAAGATAGTTAGGAGTTAGCAGCATCCCATACTCCATATCATCTTCAATTCTTGCCATCTTCTCGTGCACAACAACTAAAAATGTTGCCTAATTTTGATGCAAATGTAATTCCGTTACCGAAGATTCGCTCACGAGCTGAGCTGAAGGTTGCTATCAAAGCAACCTGGGCTTCAGTAACACCTCAGCAGTGCCACAGGCTGATCGCCTCCATGCCACGCCCCACTGATGTAGTAATCCGTGGTAAAGGAGTTTCAACCAAGTATTGAGTGTATAAATGAATATACTTTTCAGAAGTTGGACATTTCTGTATTGTAAATCCTTTTTTGATTGATCTTTGGAAATATTCTAATAATTTGAGATACTGGATTTCTGACTTTCATGAGCTATAAGCCATAATCATCAAAATTAAAGCAAAAAAGGCTTTAAATATTTCACTTTACCTGTATAGAATATATGAAAGTTTACCTTTTTGAATTAAATTATGAAAAAATGAACTTTTTCACAATATTCTAATTGTCTGAGATGCACTAGTATCTTGTCATTTTTTTATACCTTGTATCCTGTAATAATTTGAGAAAAACAGAAGCGTCCATCGGCGTCTCCTTGGTCATGTACATGTAGAACAGCAGTCTGTTGGGAGACACATCACTGTTTACACCTGTGTCCATCATGTCTGTGTCTCCCAGGTGTCCAGTCGAACACTTGTGTTCAGATTTCATTACTGCCTACGTCTCATCCCCCTCTCATTATCTCTAGCCGCTTTATCCTGTTCTACAGGGTCGCAGGCGAGCTGGAGCCTATCCCAGCTGACTACGGGTGAAAGGCGGGGTACACCCTGGACAAGTCGCCAGGTCATCACAGGGCTGACACATAGACACAGACAACCATTCACACTCACATTCACACCTACGGTCAATTTAGAGTCACCAGTTAACCTAACCTGCATGTCTTTGGACTGTGGGGGAAACCGGAGCACCCGGAGGAAACCCACGCGGACACGGGGAGAACATGCAAACTCCGCACAGAAAGGCCCTCGCCGGCCACGGGGCTCGAACCCAGGACCTTCTTGCTGTGAGGCGACAGCGCTAACCACTACACCACCGTGCCACCCTGCATTAATGTTTACACTACAAAAGACACGTGGTGAAATGCGTCCTGGACTTCCTCGGCAAGTGGTTAGTGAATGTGTCTTGGTGTTTGTTTACATTTGTATTTAGTGCTGTCCAAGATGCATTTTAAAACCAAGTGTAAACAGAGCCAAGGATACACTGTATGACAAAAAGCTTGTGGACAGCTGACCATCACACATGTGGTTCTTCCACAAACTGTTCCCATGAAGTCTGAAGCACACAGTTGTATGGAATGTCTTTGTGTTATACCGTAGAATTACAATTTCCCTTTACTGGACTTAAGGAACCCGAGCCTGTTCCAGCATGACGATGCTCCTGGGCACAAAGCGAGCTCCGGTGTGTGAAGGTTGGAGTGAAGAACTGGAGTGTCCTGAACACAGCCCTGATTGAGCTCAACCCCACTGAACACCTTTGGGATGAACTGGAACTGGAGCCTCCTCAACATCCCAACATCAGAGTCTGATCTCACTACTGCTCTCATAGCTGAACTGAATGAACACAAATCCACACAGCCACGCCCCAAAACCTAGTGGCAAGCCTTCCCAGAGGAGAAGAGTGGAGCTTGTTATGAGAGTAAAGGAGGAATAATTGCGGAACAGGATGTTCATCACAGACATACGGGTGATGTGATGGTCTGGCGTCCACATACTTTTGGTCACATTGTGTACAAAAAGGAAAAAAAAAAAGATCACAGAAGAAATCATGTTCTAGGATTAATAAAACTGTTTTCCATCAGCCCAGACTGAAAAACAAACAAATCTGCTGTGGGTGAAACACACTGCATTGCAGCCATCTTGATTTTATTGTACACAGGGAGCAGAGGGAGGGGGGGGAGGGGGGTTGAGGAGCAGGAGAGCGCAAAACAACCAGGGGAAAAAAATGTCTGTCAGAACTTAATATTTCTCAACATGTACAGTATATATTTTATATTTCATCTGTCATATAATTCTTCATCACAACTCAGCGTCAGCATTATAAACACTATCCTTGTGATCTTGTCGTACTTTACAGCTCTATCAGTTGATCTACAGAGTGCTATTTGTATTATTGCATTACATACGCACTTGAGGGGACGCAAAATCGTCTTTGTCCTTAATAACTGGTTATATGTCCAGACAAAGGCAGTTTGTATGAAGACCATTTCAGTCCAGTTGTCTTACTGACATCGATTTGGCATAAAGAAGTGATCTGCTTCTCCATCACGCCATTAAACTGTCTAATGGGTTTCCATTAGTGTCTTTTCTTTTCTTTTAAATACTTTATGGTCACCAGGAAATGGATGGGTTTCAGTCACCAAGCAAAAGGACAGGACGCAGCCATGAATTGGTGGATTTCATCAATCAGGTACGAAAATACGGTTATACATGTTGCGCTTTATTTCAGGGATAAGTAACATCCATTTTCCTCAGGATCATAGAGCGATATTTGTTATCGAACATGGCAGAGAGGGTATTAGTGATGAATAATCTGATCAAGAGCACTCCAGTAAATACACTTGGCTGTTTGTTGCAGCATGTGGTGTTAAAATAACTGCATGGTGTAGCTGCAGCCTCACAGACCAATCAGCATGCAGCACAGAAACGCCTCGTGTGAGTCGAAACGAAATGCAGGAAATGAAACGTATTTTGGAAAATATTCCGTGATATTTCAGGTCCCTGTTAATGTTGTTTCGAGAAATGACACAACGTTGATATTACGTTTTACATTATATACAGTTACTCAGCTAACGGAGAACACGATACTACACAATCCGCTCGGACTAGCTGCGAGTGCAGAGCGGTCTTCGCTTCTTCTGGCTGTTTGAAAACTTTTTTTTGTTTGTTTGTCGTTCAAAATGTTACGCAGCCAACTGCTATTTCATATTTACAGAACATTACAGAGATGCTATTTAATCTAACAGTGTTTTGATAGAATGTTGGCTAGGAAGTAACCTTTGTGGATCGGGGGATTTGCGCCCTCACTGCTGGAAATCTGCTCATGCAAGCGACCCCGGGAGAAGGTTTCAGAACTGATGATCAAACAGCTCTGACTCTGATTTCCAGGGTGACTGACTGGAAACTCCGCTGACTCAATGATAATAATAATAATAATAATAATAATCATCTCATTTTAATGTGACAAAATCCAAACACACTGGCGTTTTAACGAGTGAACACCCGCAGTGTTAGCGAGCGTGTTGAAGTCTTGATAAACTCGCTAGCATTATGATTCGGTAGAGAATATAAATTGTAATCCTGTTTTTTTTTTTTAGAAAGTATGCTATGTCTCAAGTCTCCTAGTTTGTTTTTTATTTCGTTAAATAGCCTGCAGCACATCATTGGTCTTTGGGGAAACAACTGCATTGTTGTTTGGATTCACATCTGAACATAGCCTACGTGAGCTTGCTACTATTTCTACTACTGTGATGACTAGTGCTGAAATCAAAGCTTAATGAGAAGTAAGCACGGTGGCTCCCCACCCCGATGATATTTAAACACCACCCCCTGCTGCTAGGTTGTGACCCAATCACCCATGAACCTGTTGGCCAATCACATCACACTGTCACTTCTTTTTGGCTAATAAGACCAAGCCCACCACGACGGCTCCAAATGCTACGATAGCTCCACCAATGAGGAATGGCTTCAGGTTCTCCAGGGTTTCACAGCTGCCCCCTGCTGCCTCGTTCCCTTCCTGCGCTCCCTCCTGGTTGCCATCTTGTGCTTGTTTTTCCGCTTCGGCTGGTGGCGCAGGTTCGGCAGGAGCGGGGCTCGGTTTTGGAGGAGGTGCCGATTCTTTCTTCTCCGTCTTGGTACCTGGTTTCGCGCTGCTGTTCTTAGCCTTCGACTCCATGAGGATGGGGGGTGTTTTTGTCTCTCGGGTGCTTTTGGATGTCCTGGATAGAAATGAAGAAGAACAGAGATATAGTTATGCAGGACGCACTTCAATGCACCAATGAGAGTTTATAACTGACATTGGTTATAGTTTCATCCTAAAAGCATGGCTTTGTTTATTCTCATTGTGATGTTATGAAACCAGAAGCGGGCCAGATTGGATATCGCCGTCTGCCTGATGCCCAGCGTATTCCGTGTCTGAATTTAATATCATTCAATATCTCAGATGGACGATGTGCCTAATCATTTCAAGTGAGTCCAATGTTACAACTTCAGTGAATGGTAGATTTCTAAATATATTCCCCTCTCAGTGCAAAATGGATGGAATTTACTGGACGTAGCTTTTACATCATTCACACGACCAGTCTTACGGAGTTGGATCCTCTTCTACTCTTTGTTGTCAAAACCAGGGACCTCTTTAAGTGTTTAACAACCCTCAGTGGAGATATATTCGTTCTCTAGGCTCTGTGGTTCGATCCTGAGCTCTGTGTGGAGTTTCGGATGTTCTCCGGTTTCTTCTGACCTGCCATTCAGAGCTCCATGAAATTTAATCTCGATGTGAATGTGTGTGTGTGTGTGTGTGTGTGCTGCCCTGAGATGGACTGGCATCCCTTCCCTTCCAAGGTGGATGTGTCTTCCTGCCTCACACCACACCCCTCACCAGGATAAATCAGCTACATGTGCATAAATACAGAAACATACACAGAGAGATGAGAAATTAACGGAAAAGATTTTCAGTGATGGTTCCATGACGGTCCATGTGAGTGCGTATGAGTTTAATCCTGCACTGATGCATGAAACCTTGAGTGACCATGCTGAGATGTTCGCCAAAGGGATAATTACTAGGCTTTGAGCATAACATCCGGTGGGGTCGTCTCATGGGAAAGTGTGTGCGTGTGTCTTGGGTCAAATGTAGTTACAAAGAGCCTAGTAACGAAGAACAGAGTCAGCCTTTTTGCTGTTGACAGCCACCCTGATTAAAACACACGCACACGGCAATGTGATACATGTCACCCAACACGAAACAAAGCTGTCTTGTACAGCCACATAAGTGAAGGGTGTTGTTATATTCTCCTTCTGTCCCTCCCTGTGTCTCTGTAAAACCACATGAGTCATACGCAGCACTGATGGAGGACAAGAGGGTGAGGCCTTAGTGAGGGAATAAATAAAAACGCAAAGACAGTGAGAGAAAACAAGAGAGCCCTTAAAAAATAAATCATATGGATAGAAGAAAAGCACAAATGGCTGAGTTACACAGAGTTCAGCCTGCTAGGCCGCAGGCCTCCTCGTTCACCTCCAATGTAAATAGCATCATTAAAAAAGAGCAGAAAGACAACCTACCTTCTTCTGTCCTTCCTTTATTCCTCTGTGACCTTGTACCGATGGAGTAGATCGAAGACTCCGAGCTGGGCTTTAAGTGACAGTGAGACAGACCGCAAAATGGTCCTCAAGGAGAAACTGAGAATGAAGGATCTCAGTGATGGAGGATGCAGCAAGGACCGGAGGAGGACAGAGAGGAGGAGGAACGTACCACTTCAGCTTCGAACAGAGGGGTGGAAAACTGCGCAACTGGAAAACATAGTTACTGTTGAATGAAAATAGGACCTGTATGTTTGAGAAGCTGGTTAGTTAGCATGGGTGTCATGCTATGAAACAAAATATCTGTTTAAAGGAACAGTTCAAGCAAAACGATGAAATAACTGCATACCTAAATCACAGCACGGTGGTGTAGCGGTTAGCACCGTCACATCACAGCAAGAAGGTTCTGGGTTCAAGCCCAGTGGCCGACAGGGGCCTTCCTGTACGGAGTTTGCATGTTCTCCTCGGGTCTGCGTGGGTTTCCTCCAGGGTGCTCCGGTTTCCCCCAAAGACATGCAGTTAATTCAAATTCAAACTTATTTGTCTCATACAGAGTACGACATGCAGTGAAATGCTTATTTCAATACTCTGTAGGTCGTTAGGAGAGCGGGGGGTGGGAAAAAAGGATAGGGAGTAAAATAGAATGTAATAAAAAGAAAATAAGAATGTGGTGATAGAGTGTTCTGCAGAATATACACAATATGCATAAATTCTATATAGCTCTGCGATATACACAATATACACTGTAGAATATACAGAATCTCATCTCATCTCATTATCTGTAGCCGCTTTATCCTTCTACAGGGTCGCAGGCGAGCTGGAGCCTATCCCAGCTGACTACGGGCGAAAGGCGGGGTTCACCCTGGACAAGTCGCCAGGTCATCACAGGGCTGACACATAGACACAGACAACCATTCACACTCACATTCACACCTACGGTCAATTTAGAGTCACCAGTTAACCTAACCTGCATGTCTTTGGACTGTGGGGGAAACCGGAGCACCCGGAGGAAACCCACGCGGACACGGGGAGAACATGCAAACTCCGCACAGAAAGGCCCTCGCCGGCCCCGGGGCTCGAACCCAGACCTTCTTGCTGTGAGGCGACAGCGCTAACCACTACACCACCGTGCTGCCGCCTCCGGACGTAGTTATGTAATTACTGATGCCTGAGAGGGCGGGGACGTGAATTCATGGCCCGACTTCCTGCGGAAGAGGGTAAAGTGGTGACGATACCTAGTGGTTGTCCATTGTTGTCCTTTATTGTTACTGTTATTGTCCTGATTAAGAGCCCGAATGGCCTGAGGGAAGAAACTCCTCCTCATTCTCTCCGTGTTGGCCTTGAGGGAGCGAAAGCGCTTCCCTGACCTCAACAGAGAGAAGAGACCATGGCTGGGGTGGCTGAGGCCTTTCATTATCTTCCTGGCCTTGGTCTGGCACCGCTTGGTGTAAATAGGGAGGAAAAGTGAAGCACAGCGACCCTAGTGGTAGCGTTCCTAAGCCGAGAGCCATACTATTGAAAATCCCATAGACCCGATTTTTAAAAAAATCCCACGAAGTTATGACGTGGAACTTGTACACCCCCAAAAAATATGTCGTATATGTTGGGATTATCTACTAACTGTGAAAGTATCAGGTGAAATTTCGCTGTCTTTTAAAAGATCGAAATTGCGCCTAACCTGTCAGAAACGGACTACAACCAAACTGTCTAGTCAGAGTCGCTCATATTACGTCAGCAGTAGGATTGATAAGTTTTGCTCTTCATACTCGCCTTTCCGAGTGCTGACAGCTCTCCCTGTGAATAGCGGCAGTTGACTACATGCCCTGATCTGTAATGGTTATCCCCATGAGAGATGCATTTCTTATTGGTACAGAAATACTCCGCCAACCACGCGATACAAATCGGCATGTTGATGTAGGCTACTCGCCGCCGCTACCTGCTACAGATTTGGAAAGGCGCTAGACTTGCGGTGACATCACACACGCGACGTCGGGTCCGTGTAGTCTTTGATCGGCTTATTAAAAAACATTCAAAACAATTCAAATCGGTGGAAAAAATAAAGTATGATCACCAGGATCGATAGAGCTGCCCGACATGCACAACATATGGAAGCCATTGTCTTAACTTTGAAGTGTAACCCGAAATGTAATTTTTTGAAAAGATATTCCCATTCATTTTGCCATAGAGGTTGGAACACATCCAGTAGGGGGCGATGAGATTACTTTCCCTCCCTATAGATTCCAGGTCAGGACGATGTGCTCGGCTGATTGCGCCACTCTCTGGAGAGCCCATCTGTCCTGCTTGGTGCTGTTCCCAAACCAAGTGGAGATATTTCCTGTCAGGATGTTCTCGATGGTGCAGGAGTAAAAGTTCCTCAGCATCCTTGGCAAAAGATGGAACTTTCTGAGACATCTTAGATGGAAAAGACACTGGTGGGCCTTCTTAACCAAGGCAGTGATGTGGCAGGACCATGACAGGTCTTGTGTGACGTGAACGCCCAGGCACCGAAAGCTGTCCACTCTTTCCACTGGGGTCCCGTTGATGTTGAGGGCTTGTAGTTCCTCCCCTGCTTTGTGCAGGAGTCCACGATCAGCTCCTTTGTCTTGCTGACATTTAGGAGGAGGTCGTTGCCCTGGCACCAGAGCTCCAGTTTTTTAACCTCTTCCAGATAGGCCTTCTCATTGTTATCGGAGGTCAGGCCTACCACAACAGTGTCATCAGCAAACTTGATGATGGTGGTGGAGTCTGATGAGGCTACACAGTTGTAAGTGTACAGAGAGTACAGCAGGGGGCTCAGAACACATCCCTGGGGGGCTCCAGTGCCGAGGGTGATTGGGGGAGACATGTTTCCCCACCTGTGGGCTATCCAAAAGGAAGTTGAGGATCCACTGACACATGGGTTGAGTCCCAGATCCTTCAACTTTGTGAAGAGATTTGAGGGGATTATTGTGTTGAATGCAGAACAATAGTTAATTGACTGTTTGAAGCACCTGGGAATCACTGCCTGAGCCAGGGAGAGGTTGAAGATCCCTGTGAACACTGGTGCAAGCTGGTCTGCACAGGCTCTCAGGACCCTACCTGAAATGCCATCAGGTCCTGAAACCCGCTAATATTTACTTTGGTCTTGTAATTTTACAGATACCCTGTGGAAAGTGGTTAATAATTTTTCAGCATAAATCCACAGGTGATTATTGAAAATCAAGTGTGCTGATTGGTCGAGAAATTCAGACTATTTCTCACCGATAATCTCGAGCGACTTGGCAGCCAATCGCTTTGTCACTGTAAGTGAGGAAGAATTACAAATGATGAAAGAAAATGCTGTTCCTAAAGATACTGTGAAGTTTGGTCTAAAACTATTCTAAGGTAAGGTGGAATTGTAATTTATTTTATCGATTTCAAAACAAAGGATTTTATGTGACTCGGCATAGAGAAGTGACACAAGTCTGCGCCGCGCCTTTATTACATTTTATGCTGCTTTTGAAGTTTGAAAGAAATTATTTTCAATATGATTTTTAAAAAATAATCACCAGTGTATTTATTCTAAAACAGTGATCCACCTCAGGCTCAGTGAAGATCGGTGAATAAAAACCTCGACCTCGTCCGAGTTATTATTCACCGACATTCACTGCACCTTCAGCGAATCACTGTTAATTTGTCGATAAAAAGATTCTCTCAGATTTTTCTCTTTACTATAGAAATGTTATATTTGGTCAGTATGATTTATAAATATGAAAATGCACTTGAATTTTTACTTTGAACCAAATTCTACATTCAGAAAAATCTCAGGCGGCATGGTGGTGTAGTGGTTAGCGCTGTCGCCTCACAGCAAGAAGGTCCGGGTTCGAGCCCCGTGGCCAGCGAGGGCCTTTCTGTGCGGAGTTTGCATGTTCTCCCCGTGTCCGCGTGGGTTTCCTCCGGGTGCTCCGGTTTCCCCCACAGTCCAAAGACATGCAGGTTAGGTTAACTGGTGACTCTAAATTGAGCGTAGGTGTGAATGTGAGTGTGAATGGTTGTCTGTGTCTATGTGTCAGCCCTGTGATGACCTGGCGACTTGTCCAGGGTGTACCCCGCCTTTCGCCCGTAGTCAGCTGGGATAGGATCCAGCTCGCCTGCGACCCTGTAGAACAGGATAAAGCGGCTACAGATAATGAGATGAGATAGAAAAATCTCAATTCTTTACATTTTTAAGGGCCTGGAACAGCAACGGCCAACGATTTCTGCTTCACCAAACAAGAAAGCTGTGAAAACACTTATATTTTGATCTGGGCGGCACGGTGGTGTAGTGGTTAGCGCTGTCACCTCACAGCAAGAAGGTTCCGGGTTCGAACCCAGCGGCCGGCGAGGGCCTTTCTGTGTGGGCTGAGATGCCCTTGCGCGAGGTACCGAACCCCTGACTGCTCTGGGTGTGTGTTCGCTGCTTCAGATGGGATGAATGTCACTGTGCTTGAAGTGTGCATGTGATGAATAAAGGTTTCTTCTTCATGTTTGTAAGATTAATTGTCATGCTCTTGTTCTGTCTGTTATTTTATTGAAGGTATTTATCTGATATTGGTGCTACTTGTGTTGAAAGTTGAAAATATATTGTGCTTAAAGCTCACAGAGGCCTTCCTCCCAGCCTGGAGGATCAGATCAGCAGCACACAGCCCAGCTCACTGCTGCTCAGGGTCTGGGAGCGGAAACAGAACTGGAGAAACCGGAAGTGACGCAACAGGGCCCGGTTCAGTCCTAAACGGCTGTGTTGCTGTGTGTGTGATATTTAGTGCACTACACGGAGGGGGAAACAGTGAGCTTTCCGCGAGCAGCAGTGCACTCGGTGTCCAGCAGGGGGCCGTTTCCGGCCCGCGCTATTCCCGAAGCTCAGTGACGCGGGGATTTACGCAAACAGCGCACCGGCAACCAAGCGCGTGCAGGGATGGGAATGTGGTTGCCATGTCGGGAGATTTCACTCATGGCAGGGTTGGGCGGTGGCTGGTTTACACCACTGTTCAAAAGTTTGGGGTCACCCAGACAATTCTGTGTTTTCCATGAAAAGTCACACTTTTATTTCCCACCATAAGTTGTAAAATGAATAGAAAATATAGTCGAGACATTTTTCTGGCCATTTTGAGCATTTAATCGACCCCACAAATGTGATGCTCCAGAAACTCAATCTGCTCAAAGGAAGGTCAGTTTTATAGCTTCTCTAAAGAGCTCAACTGTTTTCAGCTGTGCTAACATGATTGTACAAGGGTTTTCTAATCATCCATTAGCCTTCTGAGGCAATGAGCAAACACATTGTACCATTAGAACACTGGAGCGAGAGTTGCTGGAAATGGGCCTCTATACACCCTTTTCAGTCACATGACCTTCGTAAACGCGACCGCCATTTTGGACATGTAGTGGACTTCGGCTCAAATCGGTTTGAATGCGAGGAAGGCGACAAACATAAAAGAAAAAGGAGCGAGATGCAGAAAACTGTATTTACTAGTTTACTGTAATTATGATCTGGCAGCTATTTACACCGGATCCAGCGTAAATAGCTGCCGGAGCCAACGTCCGAGCTTGCCGGAGCGCGCTCCAGCCGGCCGCGAGCTAGTGCGCTCCGGAACCTCGGACGTCGGCTCCGGCAGCTATTTACACTGGATCCGGTGTAAATAGCTGCCAGATCATAATTACAGTAAACCAGAATGGAATGTTAACAGCAATGTAATGCCTTTTCTGGCTAATTTTATTCGTCTTACCTCCAACAAAGTGGTCACTACACAAGCGTTGGTATGCCGCTATCCATCTTCTCCGTCGGTCAGCATCTACCGGGATCCGATAAAATGATAACCCTTGCCTTGTTTGTTGATGGTTACTACATCCAGGTGCACAACAATATAGTGGCATGATGGAAGTCTTGCTGAAAATAAACACTTTCTTTGCTGCCGTTCCTCAATGTTGGCTGTGGTAAACTACTGGTAGTACATGTCCAAAATGGCAGCTGCGTTTGTCGTGACGTCACGTGAAAAGGGTCCATACACCTGTGGAGATATTGCACCAAAAACCAGACATTTGCAGCTAGAATAGTCATTTACCACATTAGCAATGTATAGAGTGTATTTCTGATTAGTTTAAAGTGATCTTCATTGAAAAGAACAGTGCTTTTCTTTCAAAAATAAGGACATTTCAAAGTGACCCCAAACTTTTGAACGGTAGTGTAACTTGCCTGAGAACTTCGTCCAGCATGTCGAAAATCGCCTCGCCCGTGCCGATATTGCACACGGGCATGCCTATGATTCTTGACTTCGCCCCTCTGTTTATGTCGAAGATCCGCACCAAAACGGCCAGTCGCTTGTCCGTCTTTTTGTCATTGGATTCGTCGATCATCAAGGAAAATGGCGACGCCCGGCAGTGCTGGATGATCAGTAGTGTAGCTTCGGGGGCCAAGCGCTTTTTGATTATTTGCGTTGTTTTGTGCGCCTACAGCTGATAGATTTCGCAATCGTACTGTCCGTGCAAATTTGCGGCAACAGTTCTGTCAGGTGGTCCACAACGGCTAGCGGCAAATCATGCTGAGCAATAAAATTACAGATCGTAACTTCTGCTCTTATTACACTTGTTGGTTGATCATCGGTCTTAGGCTTTGCAAACATCGTCATTTGCGGCTGATTCTGTTTCTGGTGCAAATTTCACTGATGTAGTTTGGACCTCATGTCGTAAACTCCAGACGCCGCAACTTTTATATCTCGCACACAAACTGTGTAGTGCGCGTACTCCTCATTTTTCGCCTGAGCAATGACACCATTAAACGTCTCCTTCCATTCAGGAAGATACCGCCCGCCGTATCCCATTTTCTTTCTCGGTGTTCCCATTCTTTCACTCAGCAGCCGCTATTTAAAATCTCTCTGGTGTAAACAATGAGAAAATCGTTTGAACAATGACCGTTTGGCACGTTTAAATGCAGATCGTGCTCATGACCGGAACGAGCGAAGTCTTGCAGTCACGATACTGCACGAGGCTTGAGGAATAAACACCCGGTTTCACATAGTCTGGGTTATCTGCCCCTGCATACACGCTGTTCTTTGTCTATAAATAGAGCTTTTGGATGTTTTTGCGACGATCAGCTGACGATGTTCAAGTAAGATACACAAAATAAATTTAGGTCTGAAAATCCGTAAGGCTTTGTTTATACGCCCGTACGCCCTTGAAATGAGCTAAAATCCGTATAATTTCCAGACAATCCGTATAGGTTGACATGTATGGCCTGGCCGAGTGGGTGCATATCATTATTTTAAACTGTATTCAGGGGCGTAGCTGGGGGGGTCCTGGGGTGCCTGTGACCCCTCCCCCACCTTGTCGGACGATACATTTTTTCAATACCCGCATAAGAAGATTAGAAAAGCGGCCACTGTCATTTTTCTAACTTTTTTTTTTTTAACTAGATTGTCGCCGCAGCCTCATGAGGGTTTCTATAACCTTGTATGGACTTCCTGTGGTTCAGGTGCAAAAACCCAGTTCTGCGCAAGCGCAACACGATCGCACTAGAAAGCATGGCCAAGCTGCCAGTGTAGCTGCGGCCTTTTTAGTTGCAAATTATGGGTATTTCCTCGTGTTAATAATTCGCCGTGTCAAAACAAGCGAAACTTTCCTCCTTCTTTCGACGTGAAGCAATTTATTAAATATTTTGTGGCTTCGAAGTTAAGTTTTAACGTGGCATTTCTAGAACACAACATCAAGAAAACGTGGAAGAATACACTATGGCAGAGCGATCGACACTGACATCTTTGCCATTCGTCATCCACGACGCCTTTTACTTAGAAACATTTTGGCCGATGAGCAGTAAGACAACAAGAATAGAGAGATCTGCATCAGTTGACTCGGGTAAGACGTCGAGCCGCTATCCCTACGCCGCCGGATAAAGCTGATTTGGCCGAATCATTGTCCGACATCTCAACAGCTCGCAACATGAGATGAAAGAATGACGCAAAGACTGCGTTATTTTCTCAAATTTATTCAATGTATTTTTTCATGTACAAACCTGCGGGTACGTACTCAGGATGCCAGTCAGTGTGTGACACCCCCCCCCCCCCCCTGAAAAATCCTAGCTATGCCCCTGGTATTATGACAGGTATAATTGACTCATTAAAGCGTCTAATCATGGATTTGTCATTGTTGTGGTGTTTAATGCGTCACAGTGAACATGTTTTTGTTTTCCAGCAGTTAGTCTGGTGTGTTGTGTCGCTACGACAAGTGCAGAGAATTTACTGTGAAATTAAAATGAATCAAGTTTCCATCACGCTGGTGATGTACCTCCACTTTAACTGAAAAATCACACGAGATCAAATTAAATATTACGAGTCTTCTGGTCTTACACACTCTGATACCTTTACAAAACTCAGAAACATAATACATGAGTAGCTCGCATGTAGATACACTCACCGGCCACTAATATGGGATTTAATAGGAACCTGTTCTTGGCTGCAGGAGTGGAACCCACTGTGTTCTTCTTTCTCCTGTTGCATGTTGAGATGCTTTTCTGCTCACCACGGTTGTGATTATATGAGTTACTTTATCTTTCCTGGCAAAAAAGCTCAAACCAATCTTCCTCGTTCAATTTCCCCCGATGTTTGTTTCCAGCCACGGAACTCTCACTCACTCACTCAGTGCTTGTTTTTTTGTTTTCCGCACCGTTCTGTGTAAACTCTAGAGACTGTCATGTGTGAAAACCCCAGGAGATCAGCAGTTTCTGAAATATGAGGTGTGTCAGAAAAGTAACAGGACTGAGTGTGCTGTGTGAGCTGTGAGTGGGGTAGGGATTAACGGGTTGTGAAGTAATACTTCACCGTGTGGTGATGTTTCTGGTCTGACTGGGAAAAACTCCGTCAGAAGCACTCAGACTACTGCAACAAGTGTTCAGAGATGAGATGATGTCAGTGGCACAAGAGGTTCACAGAGGGATGTGAGGACATGGAAGACGACCCCAGGAGCGGAAGGGCTTCAACGAGGCCAACGTTGAGTGCGTGAGGCAGGTGGTGCGTGGCGATCATCAGCTGACTGTTTGACTAATCGCAAGTGAGCTGGGCATGAACCAAGACAGTGTCTGGAAGATTATCACCGAAGATTGGGGCATGCAGAAGATCTGCATGAAGATGGTGCTGAAGCTGCTGAACGATGACCAGAAGGAGTGGCACATGCCGGTGTGTCAGGACATCCTCGAGCATCTTGAAACCGAACCAGACTTGCTGGACTTTGAGTACGACCCGGAGACCAAGCGCCAGAGCCTTCAGTGGAAGAGTCTGGAGTTGCCGAGGCCAAAGAAAGCAAGACAGTCAAAGTTCAAAGTCAAACTCATGTTGATTGTGTTCTTCGATGTGAGGGGCACCATCCACATAGAGTTTTTGCCACAGGACCAGATGATCAACCAGCATGTCTACAGAGAGATCCTGCAGCATTTGCTTTGTTCAAGAAGAGGCGAGAGTTGTGGCAGGATAACTCGTGGCTGCTTCACCACGACAACGAACCGGCTCACGATGCCCTGAGCATCCAGCAGTTTCTTGCCGAGAAGAACATCGCCGTGCTGGAGCAACCTCCCTACTCACCCGACCTGGCTCCGTGTGATTTTTTTTTCCTTTTCCCCAAGCTTATGGGGTCATCAAGGTGACCCGTTTTCCGGATGTGGAAGCCATCAAGAGGGCTGTGACAACGGATCTGCAGAGATTCCTGGGACAATCCTTCCACGAGTGCATGGAGGCATGGCGGAGAAGGATGGGAAAGTGTATTAGACTTGAGGTGGATTATTTTGAAGGTGAAAACTTGTAGTTTGTAGTTTGGATTTGACATACATTTTTTGTGACCCCAGTCCTGTTTCTTTTCTGACACACCTTGTACTCAAACAAGTCCATCTGGCTCGAACCAACACCCATACCACAGTGAAAGAAAGAAAGTCACACTTCACCGTGAGATCACCATGTTTCCCGTTCTGATGTGTGAACATTGTGAACATTAACTGAAGCTCTTGATTTGTATCTGTGTGGTTTGATGCATCGTGCTGCTGTGGAGGGATCGGCTGATTACAGAACTCCGGGGGGATGTAGGGCTGTGCCTAATAAAGTGGCTGGTGAGTGTCTGCTTATAAAGCAAAGAACCTCCAAGAGATTCAATCTCATCCCATCATACCGAGCACTAAAGGAAGTAAAACAGAACTGGAGGACAATGTGATTGATGTAAGGGGAAGTGTGGGAGATGGGAGATGATCACATCTCCTGCAGCATGGCGTTCGGTGTTTCTCATGTGCAGTGGGAGGGTTTTTTTCCATTAAAAAATGTTGGAATGCTACAGTCCTGTAAAAGAAAAGAAAAAGAAATGTGTTTAGTGTGTACAGAGCCGTCAGTCTGCGGTTCTTAGTTTGCACTGGAACTCAGAAACTTCTAATATGGTTTTACTAATATAAAAATAAATAATAATAATAATAATAAAAAACCCTCTTCAAACACAGCTAAATCAAACACACAGCTCAGCTGGACTATTATTTCCTTCACATTTCTTTCATAAATATATTTTATTATGTACACAACATACGGTATAATCCCATCCTTCAGGCAAAACAACAGAATTATAGGAAACAAACTCACAATCATCTCATTAAAGACACTCCTCATGCCAAAGAAGAAGAAAACACATTCTTGTAAAAAAAATGATTAAAATATAAAGGTGTGATGATTCTTTATTCATGGGCGGCACGGTGGTGTAGTGGTTAGCGCTGTCGCCTCACAGCAAGAAGGTCCGGGTTCGAGCCCCATGGCCGGCGAGGGCCTTTCTGTGTGGAGTTTGCATGTTCTCCCCGTGTCCGTGTGGGTTTCCTCCGGGTGCTCCGGTTTCCCCCACAGTCCAAAGACATGCAGGTTAGGTTAACTGGTGACTCTAAATTGAGCGTAGGTGTGAATGTGAGTGTGAATGGTTGTCTGTGTCTATGTGTCAGCCCTGTGATGACCTGGCGACTTGTCCAGGGTGAACCCCGCCTTTCACCCGTAGTCAGCTGGGATAGGCTCCAGCTTGCCTGTGACCCTGTAGAACAGGATAAAGCGGCTAGAGATAATGAGATGAGATGAGATGAAGGCCAAAAGTTTGTGGATACTTGGATAGCAGAATCATAATTTGGAATGATCTGGCAACCCTGATGGAGGGGATACGACTCCAAGCACATCGGATTGTGTGTGTGTGTGTGTGTGTGTGTGTGTGTGTGTGTGTGTGAGACGCTCCCATGCTGTAAGATTTGTAGCTGAGTTACGCAAAGTGCGCTGAGGGCGCAGTGGAGCTGGAGCGTGCTGCAGGGTTGGAGAGAGAGAGACAGAGAGAGAGAGGAGGAGGAGGAGGAGGGGGGAGAGTCGAGTCCCAGCAGCGCCCGGGAGGAAGCAGATCGCAGAGGAAAAGGAAGACATCAGTCCGTGTGCTGAGAGCAGGAGAGCTGGGCTGAGCTGCTCCACTCGCTTCTCATTAACCTGGAGGGAGGAGCAGAAAGAGGAGGAGAAGGGGTTCCAGTCCCACCCTGCCTGGGGATTAGTCGCAACTCACCTGCCGTCTCAGAGCAGAGAGATCCTGGCACTGCTCATACCCACGACGTGTAAAGACAGATCTCTGGACATCAGGAGGAAGCCTGAGTGAGCTGGAGCTGCTCCTGGAGCTCTCCCTCACCCGGATCAGGGGACACTGGGGAAGAGCAAGAGACTGGATCTTCCCTGATTTCTGGGTTCAGCCTGTTTTCATGGGGACACTGGAGCAGGGACAGGATTTCTAATCTGTTCTTTAGTGGACAGGAAGTGTTCAGGTTTAACTCGGACCTTTGGTCCTTCGCTCATTAATTGGACTGTTTCAGGACCCAAACGATGACTTGCTTTGTTTCTGGACTGATTTTCTAAGCAGGTGAAGTTGTAGAGGACGTAAGGGAGGCTGCGTGCCTTTATTGTATGGGTATTCATATAATAACAAGGACACAAAGCAAATCTTTGTCCTAACTGGCCATATTGACGTCCTTCCTTCTTTCTTCTTCTTCTTCTTATTTATGAGTGTCAGGACATCCAGCAGACAGGGACAGGTTTATTCTTTTCGTCCTTTTCTCCCACCGTTTCTTTGCGGGTAGAGGCGTCTGGGTGGCGATCTGCGGAGGATGGGAGAGAGAACAGAAGCGAAGAAGAAGACGACGGTCTCGGGAAGACACCGTCCTAAAACAGGTGAGAGACTTGTTGTTACGGGCGTCCTCAGCATGGATCAGGACAGATCAGCATGGATAATCACAAGTGTCATGGGCTGTTTACACGCATTCCAGCCTGGGTGCAACATCCAGCTCTTCTCATTGGTCATTCTGTTGCGTGAGAGAGAGAGAGAGAGAGAGAGAGAGAGAAGGGGGGCAGCGGAGCGCATACTAATGTCTTCTGATCCCTCAGCATTTATCAGCAGCGTCCATTTCTGTTTCAGCAACGTCTCGTCTTGAATGCAGATTTTATTTGCAGTCGTGTTGCATGTGCATTTCTGCAAGTGCAGTGAATCACACACAGTCTGCTAATTGTGAGCATCAGGCATGCTGATACACACACACACACACACACACACTGCTGGGAAACGGAAACGATGCTATCATACGGACACACTAAAGCTTTCACACAGACGCATTAATGGCCTGGCTGTGGTTGGGATATTGAATGGGTTTAATGGAAGCTGTGGACGTTCTCCCCGAGGGGCCGCGGGAGTGCATTTGCGTTCATATCAACTGAGAATTGATAGAAGGGGATATTTTTGTGTGACTGTAAGGATGAATTTGGAACAGGCGTGCTCAGATGATCACAAGGTAAAAGAACGTGTTCTATTGGAGAAGGCAATGGCCTGATGTTCGGGTCCTCTGGTCCTCCTCAGAGAAGACAATCCCGTACAAACGAGTCCAAAACATTACAGACAGAAGCGTCTCTTTTTCAGGAAGAGCAGATGCGCAGGTCTGATCTTGCTGCATGTTCAATCTGGAAAAATGTAAACATGATGACGTGCAGATTAATTTGGGAAGTGAATCTGTCGTGAACCTGCTGGCTGTTTCTTTCTCTGTCCAGAACGTGGTCATTAAGGGAAGTCAGTTCCTTGTGGTGTAGGATTGAAAGTCGTTTTTTAAAAAATGGAAAAAGTGATCCATTTTTGTTCCATAATGCTGAGCTCTGAATACTGTCCAACGCTTAGTGTCCAAGCAAACTCTGCCAGGTTTTTCTTAGCAGGTTATGTAAAACACAGCTAGGTGTGATTTTAAAACATGTCCTAGATCCGTGTGCAGGATCTGTGCCGTCCCACGCATCCCACAGATGAGAAAATCTGATACTAAAGGATGTGTGACTTGTATTTTATGTAGCGCACACACTTGGCTTGGAGTGCTAATTAGTAATTATTAATGCTAATCTGTACTCTGCTAAACCTAAACATAACTCTAACCTTAAAGGGCATATTCTGGACCAATTTAGTGTTTTTTTTTCTATGAAAGTCTGTCCGTTTACACACTCATCCAGAAGGGTAATTTTGCACAAGGCCATCTGTCTACAGCAGAAAAAAATAAAATAACAAAACGCGTCTGGAAAAATCCCAAGGGAGTCTGGAGCCAGATTCGTGACGTCACCTGCGGAAGCGCCAGCAGGCTGAGAGAGCTTTGTACGGTTTCAGTGCACAGCCTGTGTAGACCAAGCGCTCCCATTTCTCTCTCATTGTCCGGTCTTTTGGGAAACGATGAGTACTAATCCCATCAAAATTGGTGTTGCTACACCCTCCTACGATACATCTGTTAACCATTTTAATAATTACGCGATAACGTTGAAGAAATTTGCAGAAAAGCACCAGGTCGTTTTCTCATAAACAAACCAGCGCTGATGTCGGATTCAGAAGGAGGCGTCCCGCACGCGATGTCACGAAAATCAATGTTTCCCGGGAAATCCAAACGCCAAGTTTTTTCAATTTGCCTCAAATGGCTTGATTACAACTGAATTTTTCTGGTATTGCGCAAGGTAAACAAATTGTGCAAAATGTGACCGATATTTGACCCAAGTTTAATATAAAATAGGAGAATTACACTGATCTCGCTCCTGAATTTACTCGTGATATGCACTTTAACCTCAGTAAATGGGGGAAAAAAAGGCTCTTTTAGTTTTTGCAGTTTTTGTAAAAAGCTGAATGTCCCCATCAGGCCAACACTGACACATACATGACTATACAGCGGTGCTTGAAAGTTTGTGAACCCTTTAGAATTTTCTATATTTCTGCATAAATATGACCGAAAACATCATCAGATTTTCACACAAGTCCTAAAAGTAGATAAAGAGAACACAGTTAAACAAATGAGACAAAAATATTATACTTGGTCATTTATTTATTGAGGAAAATGATCCAATATTACATATCTGTGAGTGGCAAAAGTATGTGAACCACTAGGATTAATTTGAAGGTGAAATTAGAGTCAGGTGTTTTCAATCAATGGGATGACAATCAGGTGTGAGTGGGCACCCTGTTTTATTTAAAGAACAGGGATCTATCAAAGTCTGATCTTCACAACACATGTTTGTGGAAGTGTATCATGGCACGAACAAAGGAGATTTCTGAGGACCTCAGAAAAAGCATTGTTGATGCTCATCAGGCTGGAAAAGGTTACAAAACCATCTCTAAAGAGTTTGGACTCCACCAATCCACAGTCAGACAGATTGTGTACAAATGGAGGAAATTCAAGACCATTGTTACCCTCCCCAGGAGTGGTCGACCAACAATGATCACTCCAAGAGCAAGGTGTGTAATAGTCGGCGACGTCACAAAGGATCCCAGGGTAACTTCTAAACAACTGAAGGCCTCTCTCACATTGGCTAATGTTAATGTTCATGAGTCCAGCATCAGGAGAACACTGAACAACAATGGTGTGCATGGCAGGGTTGCAAGGAGAAAGCCACTGCTCTCCAAAAAGAACATTGCTGCTCATCTGCAGTTTGCTAAAGATCACGTGGACAAGCCAGAAGGCTATTGGAAAAATGTTTTGTGAATGGATGAGACCGAAATAGAACTTTTTGGTTTAAATGAGAAGCGTTATGTTTGGAGAAAGGAAAACACTGCATTCCAGCATAAGAACCTTATTCCATCTGTGAAACATGGTGGTGGTAGTATCATGGTTGGGGCCTGTTTTGCTGCATCTGGGCCAGGACAGCTTGCCATCATTGATGGAACAATGAATTCTGAATTATACCAGCAAATTCTAAAGGAAAATGTCAGGACATCTGTCCATGAACTGAATCTCAAGAGAAGGTGGGTCATGCAGCAAGACAACGACCCTAAGCACACAAGTCGTTCTACCAAAGAATGGTTAAAGAAGAATGAAGTTAATGTTTTGGAATGGCCAAGTCAAAGTCCTGACCTTAATCCAATGGAAATGCTGTGGAAGGACCTGAAGCGAGCAGTTCATGTGAGGAAACCCACCAACATCCCAGAGTTGAAGCTGTTCTGTACGGAGGAACGGGCTAAAATTCCTCCAAGCCGGTGTGCAGGACTGATCAACAGTTGCCGCAAACGTTTAGTTGCAGTTATTGCTGCACAAGGGGGTCACACCAGATACTGAAAGCAAAGGTTCACATACTTTTGCCACTCACAGATATGTAATATTGGATCATTTTCCTCAATAAATAAATGAGCAAGTATAATATTTTTGTCTCGTTTGTTTAACTGGGTTCTCTTTATCTACTTTTAGGACTTGTGTGAAAATCTGATGATGTTTTAGATCATATTTATGCAGAAATATAGAAAATTCTAAAGGGTTCACAAACTTTCAAGCACCACTGTAGATGTTCTTATTACTATACACACGATCGTCACCATCAGCGACGTTATCAGGAGAGGATAAAGACTGCAGCTGTATAAAGTTAACACCCCCCCATGTGGTTAATTTCCATAGTCTGTACTATTAACCGTAATTAGCTCGTCATAAGGTTTATTGAGTTACTTGACCTTAGCCTAGTTTTCAGCCTCATTTATCCTGGCAACACACGGTAGCTGTGACATGCCAGGTGAGCTAGCTAATGACTGCACAATTTGTCCTTCCCTGTGTACATATAAACGCTAATAAAGGACTTCTGCTTCTCTCTAATTATTAATTTTTGGATAGTGAATTGAACAAAGGCTTTAATAGAATGCCACATGTTTAGGCGCTCTCTCTCTCTCTCTCTCTCTCTCTCTCTCTCTCTCTCTCTCACACACACACACACACACACACACACACACTTATGTAGATTTTGTAATAGTTTGGAGTCGGTATCTTGCGGCTTTTTATTCGTTTTCGGTCTTGTGGAGGACATGGAAGCAGCTTTGTCCTTCTGGAGAACTGACAGTGGTATATTTTCCTTAAAAAAGCAGTTACTATAATTTTCATTTCCAGTTTCCATTTGGGGCGGCACGGTGGTGTAGTGGTTAGCGCTGTCGCCTCACAGCAAGAAGGTCCGGGTTCGAGCCCCGTGGCCGGCGAGGGCCTTTCTGTGTGGAGTTTGCATGTTCTCCCCGTGTCCGCGTGGGTTTCCTCCGGGTGCTCCGGTTTCCCCCACAGTCCAAAGACATGCAGGTTAGGTTAACTGGTGACTCTAAATTGAGCGTAGGTGTGAATGTGAGTGTGAATGGTTGTCTGTGTCTATGTGTCAGCCCTGTGATGACCTGGCGACTTGTCCAGGGTGAACCCCGCCTTTCACCCGTAGTCAGCTGGGATAGGATCCAGCTCGCCTGCGACCCTATAGAACAGGATAAAGCGGCTACAGATAATGAGATGAGATGAGTTTCCATTTTCCACCTTAAACCTGTTGTGAAGTGCAGTCATGCAGATAATCTTTCTCCAAAGCTTTAGTGTGTTTGTTCAGCTCCTGGCAGGTAAACAGACTTCTCCCCTCGGTCCACAGGCACGTGGCTCCTGTCTCCGCCCACAGTCACGGGGTTTATTTGATAACTGGGTGGCGAGAGTCTGCGTAAACATCTCTGTGCAGATAATTTGGATAAAATCTTGAACTGAAAAGTGAACAGCGTTCTTATGAATATAATACGAAACGTATATTCATCCAAACGTCCTCCTGTTCTCGCACAATAATTATTTACAGCATTAACAAGTATAACAGCATGACTCACTGATTGATTATTAGACCAGATGACTGGCTGTTAGTCGTAAATCAAGGTGAACAGAGTTGTGTAACTTGTCAGTGACCTGAGCATCATCAGTATTCCAGGAAACAAAGTAAATAGACACAGTGCTCCATTTCTACAAATTATACTCAGCAACCAGGAGCTTCTTCTGACTTAAAAAATCTATTAGCCTGGCTGAGCAGGTTGAGTAACGAGAACATTTGGATTGGAAAACATAAAAGGCACAAGCCTGAGGCTGAGGGGACGCGAGCACAGACTACAGTGGTAATTCATTATTATTTTTTAATGACAAGTAGATCCGTACATTTAAAGCAGTAACTCAGTTTTCTGAAATGGACATGTCTTCAGGATAAGGACTTCGGTCTTCAGGAGAGAAAAAGAAAAGAAAAGAAAAAGCCCCCGAGGGCCCTGATGAAGGAACCGGCTGTTTATAACTGCAGTAACGTAAACAATAATCTGAACTAACGTGTTTCATGGAATGTTCAATCTTAAAAGTGACTATAACGGAATAAAAAGTGGATTCTGGATGTGCAGTTCAAGGAAAATAACCAGCTCCTCAGAGCGAGAGTGCAGGAGTCTGATCATACACTGGACGAAGGAAAACCATTGAGGACTGATGGCTCTTTAATGGAAACGTGCTGTTACAGAAAACTGAGCAAACATTTCCAGCACGTTCTTATTTTTCGTCGTGTTCCACTTTTAAATTTGATGGAAACTTGGCTTTTGTTGAGCGCAAACGTGTTTTATTGTCATGAACCTTCTGAAATACTGAAGAAACGGTCTGACTTTATTTATATCCTCACACTCACCAACACTTGGGCCGCATCCCAGTTGGCACGGAATAGTTTGCCAGTCCACCACTGGTGTGTTTACAATTTAGGTGCACTGCAGTCCATGAAATGAATCTATGCATTTTTTTTACTCGTCTTCTTGACAAAATATCAGGTTAATTGATACCTGGTTTATTATTAAAATGTAATTTTGTGGGATGTTTGTGCTTAGTCTTTACCGTAATGCCTCGTCTTCAACGGTAGTGCTCCAGATTTTTCTGAGTTCTTCACTGTTTGAACTGCTGTTTTGCAGAAAATAAAGGAATATCTCACTGTTAAAAAGAACTTGAGGTGACGTGGGTATTTTTAATGCCATGGTGCTTCAGACTATACAGTGGTGCTTGAAAGTTTGTGAACCCTTTAGAATTTTCTATATTTCTGCATAAATATGACCGAAAACATCATCAGATTTTCACACAAGTCCTAAAAGTAGATAAAGAGAACCCAGTTAAACAAATGAGACAAAAATATTATACTTGGTCATTTATTTATTGAGGAAAATGATCCAATATTACATATCTGTGAGTGGCAAAAGTATGTGACCCTTTGCTTTCAGTATCTGGTGTGACCCCCTTGTGCAGCAATAACTGCAACTAAACGTTTGCGGTAACTGTTGATCAGTCCTGCACACCGGCTTGGAGGAATTTTAGCCCATTCCTCCGTACAGAACAGCTTCAACTCTGGGATGTTGGTGGGTTTCCTCACATGAACTGCTCGCTTCAGGTCCTTCCACAACATTTCGATTGGATTAAGGTCAGGACTTTGACTTGGCCATTCCAAAACATTAACTTTATTCTTCTTTAACCATTCTTTGGTAGAACGACTTGTGTGCTTCGGGTCGTTGTCTTGCTGCATGACCCACCTTCTCTTGAGACTCAGCTCATGGACAGATGTCCTGACATTTTCCTTTAGAATTCACTGGTATAATTCAGAATTCATTGTTCCATCAATGATAGCAAGCCGTCCTGGCCCAGATGCAGCAAAACAGGCCCAAACCATGATACTACCACCACCATGTTTCACAGATGGGATAAGGTTCTTATGCTGGAATGCAGTGTTTTCCTTTCTCCAAACATAACACTTCTCATTAAAACCAAAAAGTTCTATTTTGGTCTCATCAGTCCACAAAACATTTTTCTAATAGCCTTCTGGCTTGTCCACGTGATCTTTAGCAAACTGAAGATGAGCAGCAATGTTCTTTTTGGAGAGCAGTGGCTTTCTCCTTGCAACCCTGCCATGCACACCATTGTTGTTCAGTGTTCTCCTGATGGTGGACTCATGAACATTAACATTAGCCAATGTGAGAGAGGCCTTCAGTTGCTTAGAAGTTACCCTGGGGTCCTTTGTGACCTCGCCGACTATTACACGCCTTGCTCTTGGAGTGATCTTTGTTGGTCGACCACTCCTGGGGAGGGTAACAATGGTCTTAAATTTCCTCCATTTGCACACAATCTGTCTGACTGTGGATTGGTGGAGTCCAAACTCTTTAGAGATGGTTTTGTAACTTTTTCCAGCCTGATGAGCATCAACAACGCTTTTTCTGAGGTCCTCAGAAATCTCCTTTGTTCGTGCCATGATACGCTTCCACAAACATGTGTTGTGAAGATCAGACTTTGATAGATCCCTGTTCTTTAAATAAAACAGGGTGCCCACTCACACCTGATTGTCATCCCATTGATTGAAAACACCTGACTCTAATTTCACCTTCAAATTAACTGCTAATCCTAGAGGTTCACATACTTTTGCCACTCACAGATATGTAATATTGGATCATTTTCCTCAATAAATAAATGACCAAGTATAATATTTTTGTCTCATTTGTTTAACTGGGTTCTCTTTATCTACTTTTAGGACTTGTGTGAAAATCTGATGATGTTTTAGGTCATATTTATGCAGAAATATAGAAAATTATAAAGGGTTCACAAACTTTCAAGCACCACTGTACATGATTCAGGTGCAGTTTAGCCCTCGTGTCAGCATTCAAACATTTCGTGTTCACATCACAGGGTTTAGTGAATGTAGTTGAACAAAAGAATGGCTGTTTCATGCCTAAGTTTTTCAATAGTTTCATGCATTAATGCAAAAAAAAGTATATTTCATGGGGAAGTGTAGTTATAGTGGACTGAAACAAACAAAATGCTGTTTTCTGTGTGCTGTGAAAAGGTTTCATGAGTGTTTTAATTTATTTAACTGAAACGTGCGTACAGTACATTGTTGTGAAGGAGACTTTACCAAAGTTAGATGTTCAGGCAACAGGAAAAGAAGAAGAAGCCAAGAAGCCTTTGTCAAGTCAAGTTTATTTGTATCGCACTTTTAACAATAAACATTGTCGCAAAGCAGCTTTACAGAATTTGAACGACTTAAAACATGAGCTAATTTTATCCATAATCTATCCCCAACGAGCAAGACTGTGGCGACGGCGACAAGGAAAAACTCCCTCAGACGACATGAGGAAGAAACCTCGAGAGGAACCAGACTCAAAAGGGAACCCATCACCATCCGGGCAACAACAGACAACATGACTATAACATTAACAGTCCTAGCAAAGTCAGCTTCGTTGATGCTATAAACCCCCCACCAACAGAAACCCGAGTGCAAAACCGTTCACGACAACCGCAGTCCCTAAGTCAGCAAGTCAACTGCAGTCCCCAGCCACAAAAACACCACTGTAAGAGTCCAGAGCGTCCTCCAGGCACGACCCCCAACTGTCCACATGGGGCCGTCCTCCACAGGAGCGATGCGATGAGACTCCAACCAGACACAGGGCACCAGGATGGACCAGGCAGGTCCGAGGAGCAGAAGAGGTTCAGCATCTCGATCCCAGGACTGACATGTAACTCAGAGGGACAGATTTGGGGGGGGTGGAGAGAAGAGAGAGAAAACACAGGTTGTTAGGTATGCCCAGTGTCACCTGAATAAGTAGGAACAGTATACATATTGCACTGAGTACAAGCAGGGACTCCGGCAACTAACTATGACAGCATAACTAAAAGGGGAGAGCCAGAAGGTAACACAGGCATGAGGGGCCCCGGGACATAAAGCAGCAGCCACTACACTGTCAACAAACTCGAGTGAGCAAGCGAGTGGGGACTGACAGCATCCATACATCCCAGTTTACCAAAACACTCTATGTCTGAGGATCCTCTAGATCTACACCTTTACCTCATAAACACCATTAACACAAGGCTTGACTAAACAGATCTGTTTTCAGCCGAGACTTAAACACTGAGACTGTGTCTGATTCCCGAACACTACTTGGAAGGCTGTTCCATAACTGTGGGGCTTTGTAAGAAAAGGCTCCGCCCCCTGATGTAGCCTTCACTATACGAGGTACCAGCAGATAGCCTGCACCTTTTGATCTAAGTAGGCGTGGCGGGTCATAGAGGACCAGAAGTTCACTCAGGTACTGTGGTGCGAGAACATTCAGTGCTTTAAAGGTCAATAGTAGTATTTTATAATCAATACGAAATTTGATTGGGAGCCAATGCAGTGTGGATAAGACAGGGGTGATGTGGTCATATTTTCTAGTTCTAGTAAGGACTCTTGCTGCTGCATTTTGAACTAACTGGAGCTTGTTTATGCACTTATTGGAACATCCAGACAGTAAGGCATTACAATAATCCAACCTGGACGTAACGAAAGCATGAACTAGTTTTTCCGCGTCATGTAGGGACATTAAATTTCTTATCTTTGCAATATTTCTGAGATGAAAGAAAGCTATCCAGGTAATGTTATCAATGTGAGTTTCGAATGAAAGACTGGGGTCAATAATCACTCCGAGGTCTTTTACTGCTGCACGTGAAGAAACAGAAAGGCCATCCAGAGTCACTGTGGAATCAGAAAACTTACTTCTAGCTGCATGTGGTCCGAGTACAAGTACTTCAGTCTTGTCAGAGTTAAGCAGAAGGAAGTTAATAAGCATCCAGTGTCTAATGTCCTTCACACATTCCTCAATTCTATTAAGCTGGTGTCTCTCATCAGGTTTTGCAGAGACATACAACTGTGTGTCATCAGCATAACAGTGGAAACTAATACAATGTTTGTGAATAATATCACCCAGAGGGAACATATATAGAGAAAAAAGCAGTGGACCCAAGACAGAACCTTGTGGAACACCAAACTTTACCTCAGTACGTCTAGAAAAATCACCATTTACATCAACATACTGATAGCGATCAGTTAAATAAGAGCTGAGCCAGGAGAGGGCCATTCCCTTAACTCCCACAACATTTTCTAGTCTATCCAGAAGAATGGAATGATCAATGGTATCAAATGCTGCACTAAGGTCAAGCAACACAAGCAGTGAGACACAGTCCTGATCAGACGCCAACAGTAGGTCGTTTACTACTTTAACCAGAGCTGTCTCTGTGCTATGATGAGGTCTAAATCCTGACTGATACATTTCATGGATGTTATTCCTATGTAAATATGAGCATAACTGCTGTGCCACAGCTTTTTCAAGGATCTTGGAGATAAAGGGGAGGTTTGATATTGGCCGATAATTGGACAGCTGACAGGGATCAAGGTCAGGTTTTTTAATCAGGGGTTTGATAACTGCTAGTTTAAAGGATTTGGGTACATAGCCAATCATAAGAGAAGAATTTATTATTTTTAGAAGCGGTTCAATTACTTCAGGTATTATCTGTTTGAATAGACGTGTAGGTAAGGGATCTAGTACACAAGTTGAGGCTTTTGATGCCGAGATTAATGAAAGTAATTCAGTTTCTTTTAGGGGAGTAAAACATTCTAATTGCTGATCTGATACAGTTATATTGTTAACTACAGGGTCACTTACATTGTCTAACCTTAAATTAGTAGTTTGAATTTTTTGTCGGATATTCTCAATTTTGTCATTAAAAAAATTCATGAAGTCGTTGCTACTCCATACTGCAGGTATGCATGTGTCTATAGTGGACTTATTCCTGGTTAATTTTGCTACAGTATTAAATAGGAATCTAGGATTATTTTTGTTATCTTCTATTATGGAGGAGAGATATGTTGATCTCGCAGCACTAAGAGCTTTTCTATACTTCAGGAAGCTCTCCTTCCACGCTAATTTGAACACTATCAATTTTGTTTGACGCCATTTACGTTCCAATTTTCGAGTGGTCTGTTTTAATGTGCGAGTGTCATCATTATACCAGGGTGCTCATTTTTTTGTCTCTGACCATTTTCCTTTTAAGAGGAGCTACATTATCTAAAGTATGGTGGAGCGTTGACTCTAAGCATTCAGTTGCCTGATCAAGTTCTGCAGGGGCTGACAGTGACCCAATCAAAGTTGACAGCTCTGGGAGATCATTTATAAAGCTCTGTGCAGTAGTTGACGTGAAAGTACGTTTAATACAGTAGCGTGGTGAGGTGCATATATTATTACTCAGACATAGTTTGAATGAGATGAGACAATGATCTGAGATAACTTCAGACTGTGGAAGTATGACTATATTGTCTACGTTTAACCCGAATGTTAGTATTAGATCGAGGGTGTGACCACCATTATGGGTCGGTCCTATGACATTCTGCTTAATCCCGACTGAATCTAAAATGGGCACAAACGTTGTTTTTAAAGGGTCTTCTGGGTTATCGAAGTGAATATTAAAATCTCCGACAACTAAAGCTTTGTCTAAGGAAATAACCAAATCTGAGATCAAATCTGCAAATTCAGAAAGAAACTCAGAATATGGCCCCGGGGGCCTGTAAATAATAAGCAATGGAATTAACTGGGTAGACTTATTTTTCGAGGCTACATACATTATATGAGTATGAAGAACTTCAAATGTATTAAATTTATAACCAGGTTTTTGTGTTACACCTAGATAATCGTTATAAATAACCGCGACGCCTCCTCCTCTGCCAGTTAGACGAGGCTGGTGTATATAACTGTATCCAGGAGGACTCGCTTCATTTAATGCTATATATTCATTTGGCTTAATCCATGTTTCTGTTAAACACAGTACATTAAACTCCTGATCAGTAATGAGTTCATTAACCATTAGCGCTTTAGATGTAAGAGATCTAATATTTAATAGCCCCACCTTTAGATCAAAGGTGCTGGCAGCAGCTGTACAGTCAGTATGATCTAATTTTATATTGATTAGGTTACTGGAACAAACTCTCTGAATATTTCTACCTTTTTGTTGAGCTCGGGGAACAGACACAGTCTCGATGTAGTGGGCCCTGAGTGACGACTCTGTGCAGCTAGCAGACAGTCGGTTTAGCCTGTTTGTCTGCTCCCTGGCCTTGGCTCTGGATTGTCAGAAATTAACTAGGCCTGTTCTGAGACTATGACCTATGCTGCAGGAAATGAGAGCAGCACCTTCCCGAGTGGGATGGATACCGTCCTGCCCTAACAGGCCAGCAGTGCCCTCAAAATTAGCCCAATTATCTATAAAGCCCACACTGTTTTCAGAGCACCACCTGGACAGCCAGCAGTTCAGCGACCATAACCTGCTGTAAGCTACATCGCCACGCCGCATTGGGATGGGGCCAGAGCATACTACAGCATCAGACATCGCCTTCGCTAATTTAAACACCTCTACAAAGTTACTCTTAGTAACCTCAGACTGATGAAGGCGTATATCATTAGCTCCTGCATGGATAACTATCTTTGAGAACATGTGCTTGCCTAGGACCCTAAGATTACCTGCTATGTCCGGCGCCCTGGCTCCCGGTATACACCTGACTAAAGCTGCTGGTGCCCCTAAAGGCTGAGCTAATTTCACATGCCATATGATAGAGTCCCCTATAACCAGAGCTCTTTCAGGTTTCTCAGTGGGTGCATCACTAAGGAGAGCAAACCTGTTCAGCACGTGACGCGGAGAGGAGTGGTGCTCCCGTGGGCGAGCCTCAGCGGTAGCTTTGGCTCTACGCTTATGCCGCCGAGTCGTCACCCATTCGCCCTGCTGTAAGGGCTCTAACGCCGGAGTTGGGGGATTACTAACTCCACCTAGGGCATCCAGACTTTACAGAAACTACACTGCTCTCATTCTCACTAGCCTTCTCTAAAGCCTGGACATGCGCTTCTAACACTGTAATCTTCTCTGTCAGAGAGCTAACTAATCTGCACTTATCACAAATACAGTAAAGCTATCGCTAGTGACGGAGGAAGAATGACTAAACATCCTGCACTCAGCACACTGAACAGGCTGAAGGTGTGCCATGATGAAAAGATTCACGTACCTTAATCGAAGATCTGTTGATATTAAAGCAGATCCAATGTAGATGGCCTCCGCTTGTGGTCTTTACACAGGAGGAGAAAAAAAAAAGAAAAAGAAAGCTTCCGGTCTTGGCGTTCTTCCGAAAAAGAGAGAGAGAAAAAAACGGAAAAAGGAAAGCAACAGTACAATAAAATTGAAGAGGATACTGGAAAATAATTTGTAGAAAAAAGTTAAAAAAGATTAGTAATTAATTTTTTTTTCACTCGCGGGAAAAAAGGACTCATCGCAAACAACTCAGGAACCAGGAAGTCATGCATATACTTAAGCACAGTGAAATTTCTCCTCTGCATTTAACCCATCTGAAGCAGTGAATACGCACATGCGTGCACACACACATACCCAGAGCAGTGGGCAGCGATGCTGGAGCAGTTGGGGGTTCGGTGTCTTGCTCAAGGGCACTTCAGGCCAAGGCTGCCCCATGTTAACCTCACCACATGTCTTTGGAGGAAACCCACACAGGCACGGGAGAACATGCGAACTCCACACAGAAAGGCCCCCGTCGGCCACTGGACTTGAACCCAGAACCTTCTTGCTGTGAGAAGAACTCACTGGGAACAAATACCAGTTGTGAGTCTGTTCCTGGTTGTGGCTGTGATCAGGAACAAGTCTATCTGATTAGAATTGTGGAGACTGAGAGCGATGCGGTGTATGATGTTTGTTGTGATCCATGGCGGCCATATTTGAAGGCTGCTGTGAACTCTGAGAAGTGGAGTCCTGAGTGCGAGCAGGTGCAGACGTGGCATATTTGTAAACGGCATCATGGAATCGCTGGACAAAACTTTTAACAGGTATTGTGTTGGAAGAGAAAATTCAGTGATGATCAAGGGCCCGTTTACACGAGGACGCTGTCGGGTAAAAACGACTAAATATTTTATCGGAAGTGCCTTTCGTCTACACGGGGACGGCGTTTCCGAGGCTGAAAAACGGAAAAAATTGAAAACGCCTTCCAGAGTGGATAAGTTAAAAACAGCCCCCGTTGCATATCCGTCTAAACTACCCAATACGTGAAACTCTGCTCGGATCTGCTCACGTCGGGTACGCGTTTACGTCATGCATATGTCATATACTGTACATGCCAGCCCGGGAAGTAAGAAAGTAAGTAAAAAAGTAAGAGCACGTCTGATTACATCGATCCAACGGACCTTCAAGCTGCTCTGGCAGCTTTAATAAACGTCCAGGAGTCCTTCGAACATCTATACCGAATCTGCACATATACCGTTAATGAACAGAGGCGGGTATAGCATGCTCTTACTTTCTTACTTACCATAGCCAGAGTAGTCAAAGTTTTCGTGGCACAGATGTGCAGATCAGACAAGACGGAAGACGTTGCGCATGCGTGCAGACATAGCGGAGGTCTTTCACAGCACCACCTAGCCGCCTGGCATGCACATCCAATTGAATTCCACACATTTATGCGTCACCGTATAGACGCAGATTTCCTCCTTGAAAACGGTCGTGTAGACGCGGAAAAAAGTGAGAACGAAAACGGACTTTTGCGTTTTTGTTTCAGACCGTCCCCGTGTAAAGTGGGCCTAAGAGGACGTGCGTGTTGCTTGGCTGCTGGGCGACTGCGTGGCATCAGCAAGACGTTTGTGTTCAACTGAGCGTGCACACACTTTGGATGGAAACTAAGCACATGTCGAAGTCATTTCTGTCCTGGCTGCATTGTTCTTGTGATAATGATCAAGTTTGTGATATTAGAAATGTCATCAAACTGGACCTGCATCATAGATTCTTCACACATGTGAATGATAACTCCGTCGACGTGTTGATGAGATGAAGATTTGTGTAAAGAGATGTTTATTTGCATTTATGGAAAGAGTCTCCAGTGTCAGCACTTTGTAACAGGAAGTGACTTTTTTAAAAATGTGTTTGTTAATAAATTTGACGGATGTGGTGGTGTTTTTTTAAGATATTGATAAACAGATATAACATTTAAACATCTTATATATTCAGTGCTCTCTCTCTCTCTCTCTCTCTCTCTCATGCCCTATTTATTTTTCAGCATCCTTTGTCAGCGTGCTGTGTTCCTTCATGCTCCTCCTTCTTCCTGCCCCACAATGCACAGCTCCCTTCAGTCGTCCTTTCCTCAACCTCTTTCCTTTGCCCCAAAATCGTAACACCTTTTGATTAACCATCTGTGCATCATCACTGGCATCAGATATTCATCAGTTCAGGAATCCTCTTTCTGTCTAAAGAGTGGAACAAATAAGTCATTAGATATTTTAAATACAGTACACACACACACATATATATTTATATATACATTAACAGATCTTCTCATGATCTTCACCGCTCCTTCGTCATCCTTTGCTTCTTGTTTCTCTCCTCATGTGCAGCTGTTCCTCCTCCTGCACTTTATCTCACACATCCAGATTCAGTCTCTGGCACCGAACTGGCATCATCTCCTTTTTTTAGAATGAGGACTGTGTGCCACTCACACCCACTCTGCTCTCCCTCCACCATTCCTCTTGCATTTTGCTTAATCTCTCTCTCTCTCTCTCTCTCTCTCTCTCTCTCTCTCTCTCTCTCTCTCTTTTGCTTCTTACACTCTATCTTTGTTTCTTCTTCATGTTTTTCTTGCTTCATTCCCTGTCTTTCACTCCCACCACCACCCACTTGGTCCTTTTCACCTCTTTTAGCTGTGCATGTGTGTGTACATATATTTATATATTTGTGTGTGTGCTCGCATATGAATGTGTGTTTCCATATGCATATATACTATGTGTGTGTGTGTGTGTGTGTGTGCATGCAGGAGTAGATGCACATATGGGTGCACGTGTATGGCAATGTATGGGTGCCAGAATATGCTGTATATCTGAGGGGGTCATTTCACCGAGAAATCTTCCCGGAAGACCGAGCTGCGATCTCAGAGCGTGGCTTGGTCGCCGCAGGTCGTACGCAGTCGACGGTTGACCGAGGGTAGATCACGCCTCGGTCTTCCGTGGTTGCACGTGGTCGAGGAATGGTCTCCCCGACAAAGAGATCGTAGCTCGGTTTTTTACATGTCAAAAAACTGAGCCTCGACCTAAAAGTCGCACAGAGAGCGTCGAAAGAGCGAACAAGGTCGAGGAAAGGATGCATTGGTCAAGAGACAATCGAGGCTAGAACGGGGACGAGCGATGCTCAGTCTTCTCAAGCGAGAACTGATTGCGCGCATGGTTGTGCTGCTCGGCCCGTCCTCAACACTCGCTCGATCCGTGCGATCTAGCTTCACTCTTTTGCAATCAAGCCTCGCTCTGCGCAACCTGTCCCAGACCTTCCCTAGACCCGTACGCTCCCTATTCTTCCCACGGGCACGATTGGATTCTAAAGAGGATTAAGGTGTGACCTTCTTCAACCAATAAAGATCGACCATCGCTTAAGTTGCGACCTACCTTCGCCTAATCCGATTAAGCTACGCCTACTGAACGTCATATAAATAGGGCGCATAAATAGGGCACATAAAGAGGATTAAGGTGTGACCTACTTCACAATAAAGATCGACCATCGCTTAAATTGCGACCTATCTTTGCTTAATCCGATTAAGCTACGCCTACTGAACGTCATATAAATAGGGCGCAATAGCATGATGCAGAGCGATTGGGTCCATGTTGTCCCTTCGGAGGCTGGTCAAAAACTGATGGTCGGCCACCGATCGCCGGGCCTTTTTATACGGTCACAGTGGGTCGCACGCAAATCCGGGCGACCGTGACAAATTTGCGCGTAGCTCAGGCGAGAATCTGTCTAGAAAAGATCGAGAATTGAGCATACAGAGCGAGGCTAGAACGTTTATATCACAGGCTAAATCGTATTGATCGAGGGTATGTTGCAATTCATACGTAGCTAGATCGGCCAAGATTGAGCCTTGATCGGCTGAGGTCGCGCACTTGCGAGGATAGATCACCGAGAGATCAACGCTATGTTGCAGATTGGTCGAACATTGATGTTAAGATCGCATCGGATCGAGTGGACAGACGCAAGTAGAGCGTATGTAAAGCGTCTACAGAGCATATAGGACGCAGGTAGAGCGTACACATCGAAGGTCGAACGAGATAACATCGAACATAGAGCATGCACAGAAAATAATGGGTTTAGGTCGCACGGATTTTGCCCGCGACTACGGGAAAACATAGCTGCGATCATAGTCGCGCGTGATTTTTCCAGATTGTACTCGGTGAAATGAAGGGCTTACACACACACACACACACACACACACACACACACACACACACACTACAGATTAATGCAGTGCAGTTTTAAAAAAAAACCACTTGAGCACATTTCCCTGCTGCTGTGAAGTAAGTATTCTACTTTTGAAATCAAGAGTGAGCATTAGTGATGTCACTTCCTGTGTCTTAACACCCTGGGTGGATTCTGGGTAATGCACTGATGCATCATGACTCACTGATGTGAAGGTGGACATCGAGCTGGGTATATTTTATATAACGTTATAATCGATGGTGTGTTTAATGTAGTGTGTGTGTGTGTGTGTGCGTTCTGTTTTTGTCTCAACTAAAATTTCAACAGAAGGCTATGTATTCTTACGTTGTTTACAAGAGCGTAATGTTTCTATAAAACGTTTTAGAAACACATCCAATAACCTGCTTGCGTTTATCGCACAAGAATCTGGAAATATTTCTTTATCTTTAGGTTTTGTGCCGCAGTAGATTGCTGTTTGGAGCTCTCCAGGATTCCAGCTCTCTTGACTAGAGCCCCAGCTCCAGCTGAAGAGACGCAGCGTCATCGCGTGATGCTGCCACTACCATGCTTCTTGTAGTTCCTGTGTTGTTAAATCATTAAACACTGCAATAAAAATATTTCAGTGTCCGGATATAATATACCGAGAACGTGCCCGGTACGGTCGGCTCCTTTAAACAGCACACACGAGGAATTAAAAGAAATGCAGCAAGCTATTAGTTTAAAATAATATTGCAAAAATAAAAATACAAATAAGGTTTAATTTTTTTAAATTTAGTATTTACTAAGGGGCGGCACGGTGGTGTAGTGGTTAGCACTGTCGCCTCACAGCAAGAAGGTCCGGGTTCGAGCCCCGTGGCCGGCGAGGGCCTTTCTGTGTGGAGTTTGCATGTTCTCCCCGTGTCTGCGTGGGTTTCCTCCGGGTGCTCCGGTTTCCCCCACAGTCCAAAGACATGCAGGTTAGGTTAACTGGTGACTCTAAATTGAGCGTAGGTGTGAATGTGAGTGTGAATGGTTGTCTGTGTCTATGTGTCAGCCCTGTGATGACCTGGCGACTTGTCCAGGGTGAACCCCGCCTCTCGCCCGTAGTCAGCTGGGATAGGCTCCAGCTCGCCTGCGACCCTGTAGAACAGGATAAAGCAGCTACAGATAATGAGATGAGCTTTAAATACCCCACTTGTTCTTATGGTGAGTACCTGATGTTGTTATATCGCTGATCAATTACATCATTATTATATCATGATCAATTGATTTCATGCCAACAATGGTTATACGGTTTTATATGGGTGTATCTCTCTCTCTCGACCGTTCTCTCCCCTTCCTGATTTGCATTACCTGATGTGCTTTGCCTTGTGTGACATTTATTGCTCCCTCAGGGCTCCTTCTCTGTGATGGACTGATGAACCCACCCCTTTTAAGAGCTCGGTACTGAGAGATCGATGCTCAATTGCGTCTGCAGAAGAACCCATTTGATCTTTGCTGAAGCTGGAGATCTCGAAGTGCTGATTGGCTGGAGATGCCAAGGGCTGTGGTTTTTATTGATGGTGTACTGGCCTGACTCCTGATGAGCGAGAGTGAGGGGGGAGGGGTCCATACAGAGGTAGACAAATCATCAGTGCTAACTCATGGGAAAGTCAGCGCTCCATGGTGTATGGTGAGCTAGTTCACTAGTTAAGTGCACTAATGAGTGAGTGTATATAATCATCAAAAGGGCGTTTTGGCTTTGCGATGTGGAGTTCTGTCCTCAGATGATCACCTGGACATGAAATCTAACTGTCCTGGATGCCCATGCTAATGTTTAACCAGAGTATTGTATGTGTGTCTACCGTACACGCGCTGGCCACTTTATTAGGAACACCATACTAGTGCTCCCCTTTGCTTGCTCAGCCTCCACAAGGTTCCGGAAACGTCCCTCTGAGATTCTGCTGCATGATCGATTGCGTCATTGCTGCAGATTCATCAGCTGCGCGTTCCTGCTGTGAATCTACTGCATTCTGATCTGGTGACTGCAGACGCCACTGAGGTGCACGAAACTCAGGGTCATGTTTGAGACGACTTGTGCTTTGTGACGCGGAGCAGCATCGTTCTGGAAGTCATCCTTCTAATTTGGTAAATAGACATTTTGTGTGCGGAGCAAACACTCCCCACACCATTACACAACCCCCACCAGCCTAAACTGTTGACACAGAGAAGCTGACCTTGCCGTCTGCGTCAGGATTTCCTGTTCTCGTAAGTGAACTCATAATGCAGATCACAAATAATATCAGCCACTCTCTTTCCCAGATTTATCCTCTCTCGGAGCTGTTCACATGTCAGCAGCGTCTCATCTCGGTGATGAAATCAGGCAGTCCGCTTGTGGTCTGATCACTAAAACGGATGTTTCGGCGTACAGTAACTCATGATAAGCGCCTTTATTTGTCTAAATTAAAAACAGAGGCCATGTCTACGAAGCGGTGCATTAAGACAAAGAGCGACAAAAAAATCCCTCAGTGGTGACATCATGATCAAATTGGCATTTAGCTGATGAACTTTACCTTAAGCTCCGCCTATACTGACCCCAGGCTAAATGAGGCTGTAGCGCTCTCCAGTCCCCCTGTGGTTCTGCACGGCTCCTGTCTCTTCCTCGTCCTCGCTCTGAAACGGAGCAGTGCGTCTCCTCGCTCTGTCTGACTGACAGTAAATAAAGGTTACCGGCACGCTCGCTGTGTCAGCGTGAGCGGTGGAGCCGAGCTGCTGCGCGTATATTTTCCAGGACGTGTTCCAGTAAAAAAAATAAAAATAAATAAATAATAGTAATAATCAGTAATTACGATGTGTGTGTTGTGCTGAGGTGTGTGTATTGATTCATCTCCTCACACTTGATGCTACAGAACCAGTTGACCGATTACAGGGTGCGGTAACCATGGCAACCGGATAGGAGCCTCATTTTCATTGACGGTGACAAACCAATGTTGGACTAATGAACACTCTCTCTGTTTTTCTTTCTCTGTCTTGCTCTCTCTCTCTCTCTCTCTCTCTCTCTCTCTTTGCCTCTTTTTGTCCTCCCTCCCTGTCTTTCTTTTCTCTCTCTCTCTTCTTTCCCTCTCGTTTGTCTGTTTTCCTCGTTCTCACTGCCGTCTGCCCTCCATGTGTTTACTGTTTGCTGATTTCGCTCCTGTGAGATGCTGCGTCTCGTCCTCTTTCCTCCGTCCATCTTTCCCTCCTGTATATTTTTGTGTGCGTTCTTTACGATGCCGTATTGGTTAGGGGCATGGCGCTGTCCCGGTGTCACGGTGTTATCGGGACCGAAATAGGAATTTCTCATTCATGATTCCATCATTCGTTTATCCCGTTTCCTTTTACTTCTACAAAACGCGTCAGCAGTCGGGTTGCACCTTGCATGTTAATTCCTGGCTCCCCGGCACATCTGTCCTGCACCAGAGCATCAGGAGTCCAGCGATGTTAACCACCGCGTACAAACTTCATCCTGGCAAATTTCTCAGTCCTTTGTCCAATAAAAGCTGTTCTGCGTGTAATGACTTCCTCGCCCTGTTCATGAATGCAGATGTTTAGTCAGCGTTTGTTTAGTAATTTAATATTCAGCTCCTGTTCTGCGCTGTCAATCATCATGACCTCATCCGGAAAACCTGTACCTCAGGCTCTCATTATCATCCAGTGTTTCTGATGAGTGTGATGTTCAGATCATCAGCGCATCACGACACAAAGCCCTGAAGCTATATTCAGTTTTTTACGCAGGACCAAATCACTGTGACATTTAGGCTGCAAGAACATGAAGACTAGTGGAGATTTTTGAAAATGAAAGATTTTTCATTGGGGGTAAAAAACAAAACATTTTTCATTCATTCATTCGATTGCTGTAAATGTTCAGACAAAACTCTTCACCTGAATGAACACATGCTGTATGTTAGCCTGAGCGTTTTCTGTGTCAGGGCGCAGGCACTTATGGATGCGTCACAAACTGGCATCCAAGTCCGGGTCGGGCGTGGGTCAGCAAACAATATGTCAAAGGGCAGGTGAGGGATCAGAGTCGAACAAACATAAACAAAGTCAGGCAGGAAGTCAGAAGGCTTGGTATATTCCGGTACGGGACACAGAACAATACTTCGCGGAGAGTGTTTGTGAATGCTGGGCTTATATAGAGCAGTGATTAGAGGGATGATGGAAAACGGGTTTACTTCCTTGAATTCAGATGAGGGGCACTGAGGCGTTTGGGAAATGTAGTCCAGAGCGGCCATGTTTTGGAGGCCGCTCTGAACTCGGATTTTCAGCACTGTTACTGACATCTTGGATGTTCAGAATAAATTTCAGTGCAATCCAGTGAAAAGTAAGTGATTGGTGAGGCTGAGAATGGAATCGCAAAGACCACGAAACTTCAAAAAGTCATAACTAAAGAAGGATTTGGAGTCGAGCTTTAGGATTCTGCATGATTTAGGTTCCCTGAATGGTTTTCTGGGAGGCCACTGGTGAGTTTCATAGAATGACTCATCATGAGTAAACGTCCTCCCTGACGACACACGATGATTGTTCAGGGTCAGTCTTGTAGTGCTGCCAAGAATCCACGGCGCTGTGATTGCCTAATCTGACCTGGGGAACATTGTGAAAGATTGTCAATATTTCTCTTAAATCTTACTTCTCTTTGTAGTGCTGGTCATTTTGTCTCTTTCTAGAAGCATCTATTAAAGCAGCTGTGTGGATTGTGGTGTGTGTGTGTTTCAGGGCAGTGATGCCAGGCATGGTGATGTTTCGGCGGCGCTGGTCAGTTGGCAGTGATGACCTGGTGCTGCCCGCTCTCTTCCTCTTCTTACTGCACTGCATATGGTCAGTGTCTGTGTGTGAAGGATAAAATCTATTTCGCTTACCTTTAACAAGCTATAGACCCTTTTCACTCACGTGACCTTCGTAAATGCGACCGCCATTTTGGACATGAAGAAATAACGGTTTATGGCACAGACCCTTTCGGTTCTCGCTCATCTAGCTGCTACAATGACTGCTTAGACTGCAACAATAATACCTAACACACATTTAAGTATCCGTCGTAAAGACGTGAAACTCGTCGAGTGACGAGTGTGTTCATTGATAAGCTAACACAATCTAAAAGTAGACATACCATCACACTGCCCTGGCGCTGTGTACAGTTTACCTTCTATGGTTTGTGCACTCGCTATTTGCCATTACTTTCTCCAACCCAGTGTTCGAACTATGCCGATATTTTCGGGGGGCCCCTTTTTTTCCCTTGGGGGGGGGGGGGGGGGTGCTTGCGCTTGTCTCAGAGCGCGGATCTCCAAACACATGAGAAGCCTATCTTACGCACACATCACACGGACTCCACACACGCATCGCGTCTGAAGTCATAACTCATCAGGGGAAATCGTGTCCGCATTGGCATGTTCAAAAAACAACCTCGCGTCAACAATGATCCCACACGCAAGAAAAAAAAAACAGTCAGGCTACTCAACACATCTGATCCACAGCAGCACCAAAGCACCACTGGAAATCACGTCAACAACCAATCTTCCATTTCAACACGCGTCAACAAACAAACGGCACCACAAACATGAACGAATCGGTCAGGCTACCGATTCCAAACCCACAGCAGACGAATAATTAAATGCATCTTACCTTAAAGCAGAATCGACCACAAAGGAAGTCTGTTGGCACTGTTGGCACACTTCCTTTCTACTAGTTTGTGTCCCCAACCTGGCAGCAGCAGTCGTTGTCATATCGGTTTATTTTATCTTTGATGTAAACACAACACTTCGGATATGCAAATGCTTCCGTTACACACGATTGCTATGTCAATAAACATCATTTTGCCAATATTTTAGAGACCATCCATCTTCTCCGTCAGTCAGCATCTGTCGGGATCCGATAAAATGATAAATCTTGCCTTGTGTGTTGATGGTTACTACATCCAGGTGCACAACAATGTAATGGCATGATGGAAGTCTTGCTGAAAGTAAAAACTTTCTTTGATGGCTATATTCCTTTCGATGCTTCACCGTCGTTCCTCGTTGTTGGCTGTGGTAGACTACTGGTAGTTCATGTCCAAAATGGCGGCCGCGTTTGTCGTGACGTCACGTGAAAAGGGTCTATACTGTTTAGTCAAATTAATACAATAATCAGATTTTATTTAACAGGGAACATAAATACAGGGAATTACTAATCGTTGTTGTTATTATTATGGTCTGTTTGTTCCTAGGCTGGTGGTGCTGTCTGTGGTTCTGTTCGGTCTCCCGTACGGCTCAGATCAGTCGTGCTCCGTCACGCTGGTGGACCATGGCCGCGGCTACATGGGCATCTTGATCAGCTGCCTGATCTGTGAGAGTGCCATCATGTGGCTGAGCATGAGAGGGAGCATCCTGTACACACAGCCCCGAGAGGCCGTGCAGTACGTGCTCTATATACGGCTCGGTAAGAAAGGGGCGTGCACACACACACACACACACACACACTCCTAATTCTCACTTTCAGCATTCATGTATCTTTCGCCATCTCGCATATCCCACAGTCCTTTGCCTTGTGATGGGACGCAGGCGGCTGCTGTGACACAGAGCTCACTGATTGAAGCCTGACTCCGAATATTCAGTAAAATACATGCAGTTTGATCCTGCAGTCCTTTGATTTGAACGCTTTTGTGCATAAATCATCCCAAAATGAGTCCAGATGTTTTTAAAAATGATTTAAAAGCACTTTTTTCCCTCCAAACATCATGTATATTAAAAGTAAATGGATTGTACATGTGGGTAAAACCTGGAAAAAAATTATTCAGTAGTTTATAAATAAAAATTATATCCAGGTGTAAAATATAGAAATAACTCTGTTCCCGCACTCTCCTCCTTTTCCTCTTTAGTAGTTTCTAAATAAACACTGATACTTTGCAGGTATAAAATATCGAAGTAACTTTGTACATCTTTGCTTCTGTTTAAAGGAAATGTATTATTTTAGATAGAATTCTGATCCTTTGGGTTTTTTTATATATAAAATAATATCTTGGTGGCTGTGGAGGATTAAAACACCAGCGCTGTCCCTCACTGTCCTGGGTGTTCCTCCTCCACTGAGCGAGTGTGAGGCAGTGTGAGTCCTGCCCCAGTGGCCTCGTCAGTGCTTCTTGCAGTTCCGTGTTTTGGCCACTAGGGGGTCGGACTCGGCTCTATGGGGCTGAATTCAGCAGTGAGCTGCACAGTGACCACGCAACATCTGGAAAGGCGAGAAAATCAGCAGGACATCGGCTTATGTGTGTCGAACAATTTCTTTTAATCATTGCTCGCTCAAAAGAGATCTCTGCACGAGCCGCTATTAACACACACATGCACACTTGTATTTAGATGTCTTATATGTTTGTATACTTCATTTCTTTACAGGTGTGTGTGTGTGTGTGTGTGTGTCCGTCCCTCAGCCATCCTGCTGGTAGAGTTGGTGTATGCGGTGGTCGGGATCGCCTGGCTGGTGCAGTACTACCAACCCTGTTCCGACGTGACAGCCAAAAACCTCGCTCTCGGTCAGACACACACACACACACACACACACACACACACACACACACACACACACACACACACACAGTCCCTTTTATCTTTCATGTTGTGTTTTTTTTTGTTATTGTTTTCTCTGGAGATCATTTCTTCCCTTCAGCCTCAACCATTTCATTTCCTTGATCTTTACCATCTTTCATGATTTTTGTTATATTTCTAGATGTAGACTTTCCTGTTTTTCATCCAGTCAGTCAGTCCTGGTAGAATCTAATGCCTGTGTGAAGAGGTAATAGTGTGTGTGTGTGTGTGTGTGTGTGTGTGTGTGTGTGTGTGTGTGTGTGTGTGTGTGTGTGACACAGGCATCGTGGTGTGTAACTGGTTAGTGATCTTCAGTGTGTGTTTCACCATGATGTGCACCTTTGACCCCACGGGACGGACCTTCGTCAAACTGAAAGCCACACGCCGCCGCCAACGCAACCTGACAACATACACACTCAGGTACAACACACCACACACGCTCGGATAAAATACACACCACACACACTCAGATAAAGTGCAGTGGAGGTGTGTATCAGGAGTGCGATCCTGTGAAACAGAAAGAGCAGTGGGAGTTGGAGGACGGATATGAAGCTCGGCGGACGGAGAAAAGCCACATTCATTAGCACGGGAAAGAGTGTGTGTGTGTGTGTTTCTGTTCATCGCCTTTATACACATCACTGAAGAGTGTCTGTGGCAGTGGGTGGGACAGGTCAAAATTCCCTCAGGAGTGGGTGGACGTAGGATTTAAAAAAAAACACAGTTTTTTTTTCTCACACCTCAGAAACACATCACACTCCGGGGTAACTAGTGGAGCAGTGATAGCAAGTCGTGACCCCGACTGTGACCCCGACTGTGACCCCGATTGTGACCCTGTCTCCATCACCTGTAGCACCGTCTGCTGGTTGGATGTGTGTCAGAGTTGTCGTGAGGCGTCCTGATGGTGCTGCGTAAACAGCAGGTCCTTCACTTTACTGAGACTGAGACGGAGACGCCGAGTTCCTGAACTGCCCTGTAGTGACTGACCGTTTAATCACTGAGGCGGCTGCTGCTCTGCCAGATGCATGCTGTCTGCAGCTACTCCTCATTTCCTGTCTGCCCTTATGATGAAGACAGCTCTGTCTTCTGTCAGAGAGGATCACATGACCGGCATGTTGAGCTCCATGCGTGGGAACTGCACAGGCTGTGTAGGTGGCTTTAACTTTCACACCTAGAGCTACTTCCACGTAGCGTCAGAGGAACCTGACCGAGAGCCAGCTGTGCTTCCGGCTTTTGACCCACAGGGGCAAAAGGGTGTGTTTTGTTGTTGTGGGGTGTTTTTGTAGTTAAAGGTAAGGTCCAGTGGGCTGTGTCGGTGTACTTTACTCCAGGCCGAAGCTGGTTAGTGTCATTTAGAAGGATGTGTGTATGAGCAGCTGGATTTCTACCAAGCAGCAGGACTTTCATCAGTAAACTTGGGGAAAGTTTATGACAAAAACGAAAATAAAAGTGAATGTGGAACCTGTGTGTGTTTCTCAAAATGTTAGTAGTATAAAGCTAATCTGCTACCTAATTAATATTCAGATACATTAAATTACAGCTGTAACTGAAGTGTAAAAATACAAAGGGATGGGCGTATGTAACCATATTATTATTTTTGTCTTTATCCTTTCCTGTCCTTTTTTCCCCTTCCTTTCCCATCATTCACTTTCCTGTTGTTTCTTTTCTGTTCCTTTCCCATCTGCGCCTTTCCTTATCTTTCCTTTCCTTTCCTTTCCTTTCCTTTCCTTTCCTTTCCTTTCCTTTCCTTTCCTTTCCTTTCCTTTCCTTTCCTGTTGTTTCCCTTTCTTTCCCATCTTTTCCTGTTCTGTCCTTTACTTTTCCATCCTTTCCTTGCTTTTCCCTTCCCTTTCTTGCTTTTCCTTCCTTGTCTTTCCTGTCCTTTGTCCCTCTCAGACACAGATTAGAAGAGGGTCAAGCCAGCAGCTGGAGTAGGAGACTCCGGTTCTTTATGTGCTGCACCAGAGCTAAAGACACACAGTCTGTAAGCGCACACACACACACACACACACACGCACACGCACGCACTTGTATATCCACACTAATAGCTTTACTGGGACGGTGTAAACAGAAGCTTCCTGACTGTTTAAAGTGTTTTTGTCTGTTTATGAAAAGCGAGTGCAGAGCTTCATCTGGTCTCTGTGAAGGCCTTAACCACATTCTACTCTCACGTTAAAACACTTGCACTTCTCTGTGTAACTCATTAATAAAGTGAACACTCTCACTAGCCGCGTCATGCCACGTGCATCATCACACTCATGCCTGAAATGCTGTTATTTGTGTAAGTAATAAACTGTTTATAAAGTAGCGTGAAATGTTTCCGTGTATCGGGAAGATGGTTGTAACGCTTTACATTTCTGATCTCCCGCCCGTACAGAGATGCGATCGAAAGCTTGGCGTGCACTGAACCTGCGTGTTCTGTAGAATAGAGCTTGATCTTGAGCAAACTGAAGAGAAAGTGAAACATCTCAACGTGCTTTGCTCTGTTGTGCTTCCTCAGGACGCCTACTCGGAGGTGGCGAGCCTCTTCGCCGAGTTCTTCAGGGATCTGGACATCGTACCCAGTGACATCATCGCTGGCCTGGTGCTGCTCAGGCAGCGACAGAGAGCCAAGAGATCCGCCATCTTGGACCAGGTACAAGTCAGAGCTGGCAAAATTCACACACTAAATGCATGAGAATCAAAATTCACTTGTGTTTCTGTCCTTCAGGGAAACAACGATATTTTAGCCTTTCTGTCCGGGATGCCGGTAACACGAAGTACACGCTACCTGGACCTCAAAAACTCAGTGAGAGCACGAATGTGAAAACCTGTTCCTGTTGTGAAGTGTGTGTACGTGTGTGTAACTGCTCTCTCTGTGCACCGCTCCTGCAGACGGAGATGGCCATGTATAAGGAGGTGTGTTATTACATGCTGTTTGCCATGGCGGCGTATGGCTGGCCCATGTACCTGCTGAGGAACGCGACCTGTGGCGTCTGCAGGCTGCTCAGCTCCTGCACGTAAGAGCCGCTTCACTGAGCAGGGATTTCTCAAACTCCCCCGAGTTACAAACCGGGTTTGCAGGGCAACTTCAGAATATCCTCTTTGGCTTCGTTCATTTATTTTAAAATTTAATGTTAGAAATGTGAATGTTGAAGAGTGTTAATGTTTCTTTTTAAGACAAGCCACATTTAAATTAATAGTGTGTTATTTTAGGTCTGTCGTGTTGCGGAATTCTGGATTCTGTATATAGTAGCGCAGTGGAAGGATAGAGTTTTCCATTAGAGACGCGGTTCATGAAGACAATCAAGACAACAGTGGAAAGTAAGAAAAGTGGAGCTTGTCGGTGTGTTTAACATGGCTGTGCTTGAAATCACTAAAAATGTTACGGTTCGACTCGGAAACCTGATGGAGAGGGACGTTCTGGCTCTGACGTGTCGGTTTTGAATGTTCTGGATGTGCGTGCGATCCAGCTTCCTCTGCTTGGCATCTGGCCACATCACACCACCTTGGCCTTGATTATTTTCCTATCACAGCACAACACTTCCCTCTGTGCAGGAAATGTTCCTTCAGTTTGTCGTGGTTACACATGCGTACAGTGGTGCTTGAAAGTTTGTGAACCCTTTAGAATTTTCTATATTTCTGCATAAATATGACCTAAAACATCATCAGATTTTCACACAAGTCCTAAAAGTAGATAAAGAGAACCCAGTTAAACAAATGAGACAAAAATATTATACTTGGTCATTTATTTATTGAGGAAAATGATCCAATATTACAGATCTGTGAGTGGCAAAAGTATGTGAACCTTTGCTTTCAGTATCTGGTGTGACCCCCTTGTGCAGCAATAACTGCAACTAAACGTTTGCAGTAACTGTTGATCAGTCCTGCACACCGGCTTGGAGGAATTTTAGCCCGTTCCTCCGTACAGAACAGCTTCAACTCTGGGATGTTGGTGGGTTTCCTCACATGAACTGCTCACTTCAGGTCCTTCCACAACATTTCCATTGGATTAAGGTCAGGACTTTGACTTGGCCATTCCAAAACATTCACTTTATTCTTCTTTAACCATTCTTTGGTAGAACGACTTGTGTGCTTAGGGTCGTTGTCTTGCTGCATGACCCACCTTCTCTTGAGATTCAGTTCATGGACAGATGTCCTGACATTTTCCTTTAGAATTCACTGGTATAATTCTGAATTCATTGTTCCATCAATGATGGCAAGCCGTCCTGGCCCAGATGCAGCAAAACAGTCCCAAACCATGATACTACCACCACCATGTTTCACAGATGGAATAAGGTTCTTATGCTGGAATGCAGTGTTTTCCTTTCTCCAAACATAACACTTCTCATTTAAACCAAAAAGTTCTATTTTGGTCTCATCCGTCCACAAAACATTTTTCCAATAGCCTTCTGGCTTGATCATGTGATCTTTAGCAAACTGCAGATGAGCAGCAGTGTTCTTTTTGGAGAGCAGTGGCTTTCTCCTTGCAACCCTGCCATGCACACCATTGTTGTTCAGTGTTCTCCTGATGGTGGACTCATGAACATTAACATTAGCCAATGTGAGAGAGGCCTTCAGTTGCTTAGAAGTTACCCTGGGGTCCTTTGTGACCGCGCCGACTATTACACGCCTTGCTCTTGGAGTGATCTTTGTTGGTCGACCACTCCTGGGGAGGGTAACAATGGTCTTGAATTTCCTCCATTTGTACACAATCTGTCTGACTGTGGATTGGTGGAGTCCAAACTCTTTAGAGATGGTTTTGTAACCTTTTCCAGCCTGATGAGCATCAACAGCGCTTTTTCTGAGGTCCTCAGAAATCTCCTTTGTTCGTGCCATGATACACTTCCACAAACATGTGTTGTGAAGATCAGACTTTGATAGATCCCTGTTCTTTCAATAAAACAGGGTGCCCACTCACACCTGATTGTCATCCCACTGATTGAAAACACCTGACTCTAATTCACCTTCAAATTAACTGCTAATCCTAGAGGTTCACATACTTTTGCCACTCACAGATATGTAATATTGGATCATTTTTCCTCAATAAATAAATGACCAAGTATAATATTTTTGTCTCATTTGTTTAACTGGGTTCTCTTTATCTACTTTTAGGACTTGTGTGAAAATCTGATGATGTTTTAGCTCATATTTATGCAGAAATATAGAAAATTCTAAAGGGTTCACAAACTTTCAAGCACCACTGTATGTTACTGATGTAATGAAACGTTTAAATGTTAGTGTACATGTTCCTTTTATTATAAAATTGTAGTGCTGTTCAGGCTCGGGAGTCACACAAATTTTGTATTGTCCATTTGCCCAAAAAAGTTTGCGAAGCCCTGACCTAGCGTGTGGTCCTTTTCTGTGGAGATACAGGCATTAAAAATTATCATATGCTTCTTTATTTAGCAATAAACTTGTTTAAACAATAAGGCTGTAAATGTGAATATGTTTGAATACTCTATTACGGGTGAGGTTAATTGGTTTAACGGTGGCATAGAAACGAGAACAGCTGTAACAAGGGGAATTTGTTTCTTTCTTTCTTTTCTCCAAGATTGATCTCTCTCTCTCTCTCTCGCTCTCTCTCGTTAGCTGTACATCCGGCTCCAGGTCTCGTCTCTCTCAGTCTGTAACAGTAGAAGAGGATAACTGCTGCGGCTGTAACGTCCTTGCTATCCGGCGCCAGTTTTTGGACCGAGACCTTAAACAGGTTCAGATCGTCTACACGTCCTGCCACGATGCGGTGAGAGAATCCAAACATCCAGACACAAACATGTCACACACATACTCTGTTATAAATGACCCCGAAGCTGTATCGTGTCCGGTTTCTCATTTTTAGTTTCAGAGGAGTGCTCACAAGCGCCCTCTAGCGGCATTTATTGGACTGCGAACAAGTAACCTCTGTTCCCCATATAATCCTTATGAGTGTGTGAGTGAGTAATGTGGTGTGTGTGTGTGTGTGGTACTTCATGACTCTCAGCAATAGCGAGTCATCATGAAGGTCCTGAACACTACCAGAGGAGGGGTGAGCTGGGGTTTCCCAGGATCCCACTACAAATATAAGCAACAGGATGTGATGTCATGCTCACAGCAGCTTTTTTTTTTCTCCATCATTCAGATGGCTATTGACGTTATGTCGATTTTCCGTTGCCACATTTGAACCTCCTGATTGGTCCCTGAGAGGAAGTTCTGGGCTCTGGCTTTTCTGTCTCGTGTTCCTCATGTGGTATTTTGCTCGATCTTCTGTTGGGTTACATGGACATGCAGACTGACGCTGATAAAATAACAGGATTGTGATTTTTAGGTTTATGAGACGCCTTTCTATGTAGCAGTAGATCACGGCAAGAAGAAAGTCGTCATCAGCATCAGAGGAACGTTGTCGCCTAAAGTGAGCTCTCACTCTCTCACACACAAACAAACAAATGACCTACTGATGTAACCCTTTCAGTTTCTTCCTCTCTCTCTCTTTCAGGATGCTCTGACTGATCTCACTGGAGATTCAGAGCGCTTGCCTGTGGATGAACATCATGGTGTCTGGCTTGGGCATAAGGTTTATACACACACACACACACACACACACACACACACACACACACACACACACACACACACTCCAATCCCTGTCACTCACATTTATTACGGCACGGGTTGCTAGTTCAGCCTCACAGCTGGCTCGACCCCGTCGCAGATTCTGGCGCCACTTGTCTCGGTTTTGTGTCTCTTCATACCAGGTTGTACTGTTGATGGCAAATAGCTTCATATCGTCTTTCACGCAATCTTTCCATCTTTTTTTGGCCATCCACGTTCTCTGGTGCCATTCTTTAGTTTTCCAAACAAAAATTGTTTTGGGATGTGGTCCTCTTCCATCCTTGATACATGGCCTACCCACCATAGGCGATTTGTTCTCAGCATTGTATCCACAGTTGTTGAGTTGGCTCTTGACAGTACCTCTTGGTTGGTGATATGTTGCCACCAGTTGATGTTCATGATGCGACACAGGGACTGTTGGTGAAACACTTCTAGTCTGTGGGTGTGATTAGCTAGAGTGGCCCAGGTTTCGCTGCCATATAAGATAGTAGGGAGGACAACAGCTTTGTATACTGCAAGCTTTGTTATTATGGAGAGTCTCGATCATTTCCAGCACCTTGAATCAAAGGACTTGTAGGCTGCTACAGCACAAGATATCCTCCTACTGATTTCATGGTCCAGTGAGGCATCGTCAGACACTACACCACCAAGGTATGTGAACTTGTGAACCTGCTTAAGCTTGTAATCATCCAACATGATAGGAGGGGGGTCATCACAGTTCTGGTGGAGGACTTCTGTTTTTTCCTTGCTGATTGTCAAGCCCCAACTAGAGCATGCAGTGTTCAGTGAGTGTGTGGTGGCTTGGAGATCTTCAACTTTATCGGTAGCACATGAGGCATCATCAGCATATAGGAATACGCCTCGGGTTGTGGCGGGTACAGACTTATTCTTCAGGCGTCTAGTATTGAAAAGTTTCCCATCTTGTTTGTGTTTGATTTTGACACCAAAGTTTGGCTGGTCTTTGAAAGCATGCCTGAGCACATAGGTGAAGAACAGGATGAACAAGGTTGGAGCTAATATACAGCCTTGCCGGAGGCCAGCAGTCACTTCAAATGGTTCTGTGTACTCTCCATTGATCGAGATCCTTGCGTTCATGCCATCATGAAAGCTTTGGATGATGTTGACTACCTTGTTGGGGATACCAATCTTCCGGAGGAGGCCCCACATAAGTGGTCTGTTCACCGTGTCAAAGGCCTTGACGAGATCCAGAAAGATTATGTGAAGTTCACAATGTTGCTCTCTGCTTTTTTCTAGAAGTTGACGTAGGGCAAACATCATATCATTCGTGGATCTTCTGCCTCAAAAGCTGGATTGTGCTTCAGGGAGGTGCTTCTCAACATGAGGCCATATTCTGTTGAGGATTACCCGGACATAGAGTTTACCAACAACAGAGAGGAGCGTTATTCCCCTGTAATTTCCACATGTAAAACGGCATTGTTTCTTGAAGAGTGTGACAATGTCTCCATCTCTAAAGGCTTGTGGGACCCGTTCTTCCTCCCAGATGGTGGTAAGTAGGGAGTGTAGCTGTCTGAGCAGAGGTTCATCTCCAGCCTTGAGGACCTCACTAGGGATGGCATCTGGTCCTGGAGCTTTATCTGGGGCTAACTGTTTTAGGGCTTTAGCTAATTCTTCAATGGATGGAACTGAGTTGAGACTTGTTATCACTTCTTCTTCTGGGATGTTGTCAAGGACTGAGGGGTCGGCTGTACTGTGTTGGTTGAGTAGGCTGCTGAAGTGTTCTTTCCATCTTGCAAGGATCTCATCCTTCTCGGTTAAGCTGTTGCCATTGGTGTCATTGATGGGACTTAAGCCAGATGTCTGCCTGTTGGTAACCAACTTGATGGCCTTGAAGAACCCTTTGAAGTTGTGACGTTCAGCACAGGATTCAATGTCTTTAGCTTGGGCAAGCCACCAATCATTCTTCATCCTGCGGAGCTCTCTCTGGCATTTGTTTCTGACCTGCTGATATTTCTGCTTGGTCTGAGGAGTGTTGTCACGGAGATAGGTCTGGAAGGCTTGGTGTTTCCCTTCCAGCAGGTTCTTTATGGTGTGGTTGTTTTCATCAAACCAGTCACGATGTCTTCTTTTCTGAGTACCTAGAGTTTCCTTGGAGCTGTTGTATAGGGAACTCTGTAAAGACTCCCAGTGTTGATCAAGTCCATTGGTGTTGATGCTGGTAAGGTTCTCTGCGAGTTTCTTCTGGAAATCTTTCATGATGACAGGGTCCTTAAGTCTTGCTGTGTTAGGTTTCTTTGGGCCTGCATTCCTCTTGCGCTGTCTGGATATGTGGAAGTGCAGTTTGAGCCGCGCACAGACAAGCCTGGGGTCTGTCCAGCAGTCAGTGCTGCGCCGCACATACAAGTCAATCACATCACTCTTGAAATGTTGACTGATGATGATGTAATCAATCATGTGCCAACGGTTAGATCTGGGATGCTTCCAAGTACCTTTGTGGATGTCAGGATGTGCAAAAAGTGTGTTGGTGATGGTAAGGCCAAACCTTGTGCACATCTCAATCAGCATGAAGCCTTATGAGTTGACATTTCCTAACCCATGGGGGCCAATGGTATTGGGCCAAGTGGTGGCATCAGATCCTACTCTCGCATTAAAGTCACCCAGCAGAAATAATCTGTCTCCATGAGGGACTTGGGATGAAAGTTGGTCATAGAAAAGGATCTTTTTTTCCATGGGTCTCTTAAATATTTGCACGTAGACACTTATGATGGTGGCATTGCAGTGTCTTCCAAGCTTTACACGCATAGTCATCATCCTGGAGTTTCACACCTGGCCAGGCAATCATGGAGGGACAGAGCTTGGTTTTGAGAACTATGACAAGACCTTCAAGTTTGTGGTCATCAGTGCTCCGTCCTGAGTGGTAAAAGGTGTAGTTGCCATCAGTAAACTCTCCTTCACCAGGTATGCAGCACTCACTCAAACAGGCTATATCAATGCTGAGGTGGTCTAACTTAGCTGCTACCAGAGCAGATCTACGCTCTGGAGCTTGTCCTATGTGTTGTTGCAGTGTCTGACAATGTGCGCACATTCCATGATGTGATCTTAACTTGAGAGATGAAGTTACGCGCACGTCTGGGCTTATCAGAGGCACGGGTTCCAGATGGGTTTGCCTGAGGCTCGTCATGGTTGCCAGATGGTTGCCCAAGTGTACAACATAGAGGTTGTTGATGTTCTTGACTAGGGCTCGTTGTGGGTATAGTAAACATGAGCTGAGGTTGCAAGCCTTTGCTCACGTGCAAGCAGGCTGCCTACTTCCGTACTTGCGTCCTCCACAGGTGCTGTTGCAGAATGGAACTACAAGAGCTGCATATTGGTGCAATGTTTGCATGTGAAGCGGTCAATTGTAGAGCCAGCAGGCTGACACCTGACGGCACTGACCCAAGCATACTGGGCCAGCTTGAGATAGCCAGCACTCTTGGAACCTTCTGCCCAGGTATATATGGTACCTCCATGCTTCATCAAGAGCAGGCCAAGGCACGCATAATGATGCTGCTTTGGCAGGGGCATGGACCCCTGATGCAAAATAACAGGGACAGGGCCACTGTTTTGCTGACCTGTTTTGCATGCTGGCTGTTAGCTCGCGAGGAGCTCATCCGCCCTTTGTCAGGTCTTGTTTTTAATCCTGCTGGGTGACATGCCATCATCCTCACCAGCATTACACTGGTGGGGAAGCCGGTTTAGACGCCGACTACCCATCCATGCGGCAGGTTGTACTGGGTTACATGTTACCAGTAGCAAGGTATCCTGACCCTGACCTGACCTCAATATAACCCTGACCTATAATATATATATATATATATATATATATATATATATATATATATATATATATACAGAAATGCAAGATTTTCTGTAACACCCAAAGACATACATTCAGCTTCACAAAAGCAATCTGTTAAGCTCTCTCTTTCTCTCTCTCTTGCTGCAGGGAATGGTTTACTCAGCAGAGTACATTAAGAAGAAACTGGAGCAGGAGATGATTCTGTCTCAGGCTTTTGGCAGAGATTTGGTATGTTGGACGTGAAGGACACCTCCCCTTGAACCACACATTTAATTTGTTATAAACATATTTATCGCACTGTGCAGGAGGGAAAAGAAAATCTCAGTCACTGTTTATCTCACCGACTAAAATGACTAACGCTCCGCCACATCTCTCGTTCAGTAGAGGTGAACCAGCAGGTATTAATCACAGTGCAGGACTTCGCTTTTTAAACGTTTCTACTGCAGGAGGATTTAAATCAAGGCGTTTCGTGGTCATGTGGTAACGTGAGCCGGTTAGAGTAAAGAACAAAACTAAACCTGCACTGATCATGTAACAGCATGAGGATTAAACTGTAACCCATCGATTCAGCGATGTTCATTTCACTAGACTTAAACAATTTACATTCAAGTTAAAATGAGAAATAAACAGGAGGTGGGCACGATACTGAGCTGAATATTCAGTGACTTGTGAAATCTCACCGCAGCAGAGTTGGCGCAGTAGATGATACCCATAATGCATTGCTCATTAGCAATTAGCGGTTTGTAGTCTCAGGGAACATGCACACAAAAATAAAGCTAGAAGTCAAACAAACAGATAAGATGTCGCATGCCTTAGTTTGATGCCTCCTCATGTTTCTGTTTTGTAGTATTTTGCCTTTTTCCCCCCAGAGTAAAGGAACCATGCACTATGGCCTGGTGATCGTGGGTCACTCTCTCGGTGCCGGCACCGCTGCCATCCTGTCCTTCCTGCTCCGCCCCCAGTATCCCACGCTGCGCTGCTATGCTTACTCTCCACCGGGAGGCCTGCTCAGGTCAGGCAACACACACACACACACACACACACACAGGATTCATGTTCATTACTCACTGCATGGCTTATTAAAGCACACAGAGGTGATGTGATGATGGCGACAGGGAGAAACAGTGATAACTGTTACGATACACAACGCATGAGAGAGCGAGAACCCTAAAGGATCTGAACCTTCCTCAAAAAACACATGTATTCATTTCTTTTGAAAGAACCTCCTTAAAATTCAAGCATTTATATTTCTAATAGTTTGTTTTGCTGTCAAATATAGAATACAATAGCTGTAATGATATATATTGTGTGGTGATAAATCATGATACAATTTTATGACTGATAAATCAATTTTATGATGTATACAATCGATGAAATAAAAAAATTAATTGCGATGATTATTAGGCTGCGTAATCTCTTAGTTCTATTTCATTTCTACTGACCACCAGAAGCGGTCCTTTAAGCACCTGGATGTACATGCAGGTCGAGTGTTTGCATCAACAAAGTCACGTGTGACCTGGGTGACATATGCCCCCTGCCCTGGCACTAAAGGCACGTTCACCCAGGAAGTGACCTCTTGCTATCTTCTCGCGTTATTAAGTAGGTTTCAGGAATGTACAGGAATTGCTGGTAACCTTGTCACTCAAGATGAGGTGGAGCTGTGAGCTTTCACCCTCCAAAGACTGCGATTAGCCTTTTATTTACAGTTAAGTGTGTTCCGTAGGCTTTCGAGCAAGCCACGGATGGTGTTATATGACAACAGGTGTGTGTGTGTGTGTGTGTGTGTGGCAACACAGTCAGTCAGGCTAGCCCAACTAGAGAGCAAAATAAGCTCTCAATTTCCCTCTGCACAGAGGAACAGCGCTGTCTCCTAGTGCACACAAGCGCCACAGATCTGAGTTACGTGAGGCCCCCACTAGGGGCAAATGCAGGAAAGTAGATCCCCTGGTCCAAAAGGTTGATCCTTTGGCCTCTGAGTTTGCAGAGATTAAGACCCTTCTACTTAATCTGCAACAACCTAGTGCACAGCCTGCTAGCATACCCACTATAGCCGTGCAACAGTCTCCTTCTGAGGCACTGCCTCCGGTATGGTCACCGGCCTTTGAGATCCAGGAGGAAGATGCTCTCTCCATTAGGACTTCAGAGAAACCTAGTTCTCAGCGGTAAGGGTGTTGAGGAGGGGGTAGAGGAGAACTCCCACTTCTCTCATCCCAACCCCCAGGAGATGAGCCACAGTTCACTGATGGGCTCTGAGACTAGCCAGACATCAGTCAGGCCTGCTGTGAAGATGGCTCTACCATGTCTGGGGTTGGATGCAGCACCAGCCCAGGTGACTCCTGAAAGTGCCCTTTTCAAGAAGACCTCTCAGTCTGCACCTTTCTGTGTCCCACCTTCAGCCCTGTATATTGAGGAGCTGCAGAGATGCTGGGCTGACCCCAGATGTTTTTCTCATCTCCCCAGCGATTGCAGAGCACTGGCTAGCATGCAGGATGCAGCTGATCACAGCCTAGATCGCATGCCCAATATAGAGCCAGCTGTTGCTGTCCTGATGCTGTCACCTGATGAAGCACTTTGGCCCAATGCACACTGTCCCCGACCCCAATGCCATTTGACAGATGATCTGATTGTAAGGAACTATGACACAGCAGCTCGTATTGGACACATTGGGAATTCTATGTCACACCTTATACTTGCCCTGTCCCAGACATTGCAGACCTCTGTGTGAACCCTTCTGCCCAGAGCCTGAGTGATGCCTTTTTGCAGACGTTTGCCGATATGACAAGACAGTTGGGTAGGCTAAAGTCAGTGTTCTCCCCACAGCGCTTTTGCGTGCCGGGGCCGACACACTTTAATTTCATGCCGACACGTTATTATTTTTTTTTTTGCTCCAACACTCGCTAAAAAATCATGTCAGATTTCTATCTTGCGATGTTTGGGGCATATTTTGAAGGAAAATCAGTGTTTTGGGCCGGTTTGCTGCCAGGATACACTCAGGCAGACTGGAAATACCCCAGGGAAATCCCCAATCACAATAAATGCCCTCAATCACTTTTCTGCTGCATTGGTACCATGACACTTCAGTGCGCGGGTGAGCACCCTTGCACTAACATCACATTTACCTTAGCAGCCATTGCTACCATATGCCTGGGGGACAAGCAACCTTTGTTTACATACTGTTCACATACTGAAGACAAGCGAAGATGTCTGGTGTCTGTTGCCCGAAGAAAACTACAGCTTAAAAAGCTTTACTACCGGACTACTTGGACAATTTTTGTCAGAAAGAAGCAAAGGATAGAAATATGCAGAAATTAGAGTTTATTAGTGGTTATGATCCATACAAAATTCCTCGAGTGGAGTGATGGTGCAGATTTGTGGCCTAGCATTAGCTACATGTTGAAATATACCTTCTTTTTCCCAAATGGTCCCGACACAGAAGAACAGTGAAACTACAAAAGCAAGAAAACTTTTTTTGTGTAAAATGTTTTTCCTAACATCAGCTTTTTGGAACAGAATGTTGCGAAAGCCAAAGCATTTACTTTCAAAGAACTCCTACCTGAACTGTGGGCTTGATGGTATTCTGGCCCTCCATGTCTCAGTAACTCCACGGATATCTAGTTACACAACTATTTGCACTCTATCATTTATAAAGTGATACTTAGTCTTGTTAAAACAATACCTGAAGTGGGTTGTGTGAGGGTTTTTTTTTGTAAAATAACAGAATATCTTGCTTGAGACTTTCAAACAATATTGCAAGATTTTAATTTTATCTAATAGTGGATGGTACAATAATTACAAATACTCACAGAATCAGCACATTCCAGTTGTAGCTGTAGTCGTATAGTAACTATAATCATCTTTGTAATAATAATTTCAATAAACGGTTTAGGCTCAGTTCCCGCTTCATTTATTCTCGATTCAAAAGGCACAACTGAGTCACACAGGTTGATAAGTGTGTAACGAACAATAACAATTTTATCCAAAGTATTAAGTAGGCCTAAGTATAAAGGGCATTTGTGCAGTAAATGCAGTCTGCAGGGTTTTTTTTTTTTCTAACTGTAACAGAACTCATATTTAAACTTTTGGTTAGTGGTGTCCTGGCAGTGGTTCAGGTAATAAAACAGCATTATTATATAATACTGTAACAGTTCCTGATGTGGGTGGAGCACAGAAGCACGGCAGGCGAGAGTTGATGTTTACACAAACACTTTATTGAGCTTTCTTTCTTTCTTTCTTTCTTTCTTTCTTTCTTTCTTTCTTTCTTTCTTTCTTTCACTCACTCACTCACTCACTCACTCACTCACTCACTCACACATGCGTTATGGTCAGGGAGAGAGCCTTTTCTCTGCTCTCTCTCCTTTTATGCTCCATCCCTGTAACACACACACACACACACACACACACACACACACACACACACATTAAGTGACAGCAAGTGGAATGACTTAGACACTTACCTTCCCCAACCCCGCCCTCCATTCACAGACTGCTGCTTGGCCACACCCCCGCTGCCACATACCCCCACCGCCCGACTCAGGCTGGGGAGCCGTCCGGCCTGAAGCTGACTCCCCCCCGAATTTAAATGGCTGGAGGGTGAGATACCAACGGGTGATCCGCGCATTGGCATCCTTCATGCGGTGGAGCCACTGGAGGGGCACGTGGTCCGAACAGAGAGTGAAAGGGCGCCCGAGCAGGTAGTATCGGAGGGCGAGGACCACCCACTTGATGGCAAGACACTCCTTCTCAATTGTGCTGTGCTTGCTTTCGCACATCGACAGTTTCCAGCTGATGTACAGCACAGGGCACTCCTCGCCCTCCACCTCCTGGGACAAAACGGCCCCCAGACCTCTGTCCGATGCATCAGTCTGCAAAATAAAGGGGAGAGAGAAGTCAGGGGAGTGTAAAAGTGGCCCCCCACACAGTGCAACTTTTATGCCAGAGAAGGCCTGTTGGCACTGCTCCGTCCACTGGACCGGATCTGGAGCCCCCTTTTTAGTGAGATCAGTTAGTGGGCTGGTGACATCCGAATAATTAGGTAGAAACCTACGATAATAGCCAGCCAGCCCCAAGAACCGTCTTACCTCCTTTTTGGTCTTGGGCCTCGGGCAGGCCGCAATCGCTGCAGTCTTGTTAAGTTGGGGATGCACCTGCCCATGGCCCAAGTGGAACCCCAGATACCGTACTTCCACCCACCCAATTGCACACTTTTTCAGGTTAGCTGTGAGGCCCACTCGCCTCAGCGACTTTAGAATGGCCCTCAGGTGTTCCAAGTGCCACGGCCAATCATGACTGTAGATTATTATGTTGCCTAGATAGACGGCTGCGTAGGCAGCGTGAGGGCGGAGGACCCTGTCCATAAGCCGTTGGAACATAGCGGGTGCCCCAAATAACCCAAAAGGGAGCGTGACAAATTGGTGTAAACCAAACGGTGTGGAAAAGGCCGTTTTCTCTCAGGATAAAGGAGTCAAGGGGATCTGCTAATATCCCTTTGTTAAATCCAGTGTCGAATAAAAGCAAACAGCACCTAACCGATCAAGCAACTCATCAATGCGAGGCACTGGGTATGCATCAAATTTAGACACCGTGTTGACCTTTTCTATAGTCCACACAGAACCGGACTGACCTGTCGGTCTTGGGAACCAGGACCACTGGGCTGCTCCAGTCACTGTGGGACTCCTCAATTATGCTCATTTTGAGCATGGCCTTGAGTTCATCCCGAGCAACCTTTTTCTTGTGTATGGGCAAGCGGTAAGGGTGGCTATGCACTACCACCCCTGGGAGCATTTCGATGTGGTGTTCTATGAGGTGGGTACTACCAGGAAGGGGCAAGAACACGTCGGAAAATTCCTTTTGCAACTTGGCTACCTCCATGAGTTGGGCCAGTGAGAGGTGGACTCCACAAGGGACTGGAGTGGTCCGAGATGTTATCTTTTTCACCTCTGGCCCCAGCTCTGCCTTCTCCGGGACTACTGACGCCAACGCCACGGGGACCCACTCATTCCAGCATTTTAAAAGGTTGAAGTGGTAGATTTTCAGTGCTCCGCCTCTATCCGTTCGCCTCACCTCATAGTTGACGTCCCCGACTCGCCGTGTGACCTTGAAGGGCCCTTGCCACTTGGTGACTAATTTGGAGCTCGATGTGGGCAATAATATGAGCACTTTGTCTCTCGGTATTCACTCTCTAAGGCACGTGCCCCTGTCATACAGCCGGCTTTGATGTTCTTGTGCCTGCCGCAAATTCTCCTGGGTTAGGTGCGTGAGGGTGTGGAGTTTTGCGCTCAGGTCGAGAACGTACTGGATTTCATTTTTACTAGGTGAAGGTCCCACCTCCCAATTTTCCCGTAGCGCGTCCAGAATGCCACGCGGCTTATGCCCATATAATAATTCAAAGGGAGAAAACCCTGTGGAGGCTTGCGGGACCTCTCATACTGTGAATAACAGGGGCTCGAGCCACTTATCCCAATTACACGCATCTTCACTTAGGAATTTCCAAATTATGTTCTTAAGTGTTTGGTTAAATCGCTCTACTAAGCCATCCGTTTGTGGGTGATAGACACTGGTGTGGATAGACTTAATTTCCAATAATCTATACAGTTTGCGCAGTGTACGTGACATAAATTAAGTGCCTTGGTCTGTCAGGATTTCTTTCAGAATCCCGACCCGGGAGATAAAGCGGAAGAGCGCTTCCGCAATACTGTATGCTGAGATATTGCGGAGAGGCACTGCTTCTGGATATCACATTGCATAGTCCACCAGAACTAAAATAAAGCGATATCCCCGTGCTGACCGATCTAATAGCCCGACAAGATCCATCCCAGTTCGCTCAAACGGGGTCTCGATTAGAGGAAGCTGGCACAACGGCGCTTTTGGAGTGGCCGCAGGATTTACTAATTGGCATTCACAGCATGCTGCACACCACCGACGGACATCCCCGCAAATCCCTGGCCAATAGAACTGGGCCATTATTTGGGCTAGTGTTTTATCTTGCCCTAAGTGTCCAGCCATGGGATTAAAGTGAGCCGCATGGAATACGAGTTCCCTACGGCTCTTTGGGATTAACAACTGGGTTATTTGTTCATTAGTTTGAGTGTCCTGCGTCACTCAATACAATCCATCTTTAATAATGGCAAAATAAGGGAAGGTCGGTGCTGCACTTGGCTGAAGAGTTTGACCATTGATTACTCTCACTTGGTCAAACGCATGCCGCAGAGTCTCGTGTCGCGACTGCTCTAACGGGAAATCCCCAAGGGAATCCCCAAGAGAGGGAGGAGGAGCGGGCTGCTCCTCAATCTGATCCGGTGTTGATGCAGACGGCTCTGTGACAGCTTCTCCAGCCAATGCCACATTGGGATCTTCCCATGACCTACTAGTGCAGGACCCACTACGTATTAAATATTCCATCAGTTTTTTAAACCCTGGCCAATCAGTACTCAAAACCAACGAGTGGGTGAGACGAGGACTACCCGCCGCCTTTACTCTATGCATTTGGCCCCGGAATAGAATACTGACAGACACTAAGGGATAATTGTGAACATCCCCATGCACACACAACACTTTCACTGCTTGTGCTCTCCCCAATGCCTCACCTTGAATCTCACTGGCAATAAGAGTCTTTACAAGGTGTGCAGCAGCAGCGCTGTCCCCACTACAGGCTAGAGGGATGCGCATTATCCCTGTAATGGAAACTTCTAATAAACACTTCAGAACGCTTAGCAGTTGTCTTTTCAGTTATTTATTATAGTAGATCATATAAACCAGATATATATAAAATAGGAAAGGGAAAAAGAAGAAGGAGAAGACCACCTCCTGTGACGTCGAGAGTGCACTCTGAGTTGTGTCTTAGAAATGTTATCTACTATACTCTGAAGATATTCGCTTACTGCTCACGTCTGTACGTGATTGGCTCAAGATTTTCTATGAAGCTTTGTTAAAGCGTGCACCTGGAATGCTCTGATATGTGCAGGCGGATGCATAGTTAGGGAGAACTCAGGCACCCTGCTTATCACCACCAAGGCCACAGAAAGGCGGTTACAGCATTGGAAAAACAACTTTTCTCAGTACACTAGGCCACTTGAGCTCAACACACAGAAACACAGAGAATAGGAATGTTCATTCACTAAATTTCCCTCACATTTCCCCCCCTTTTTATCCTACAGTCTAATTACTAAAAGAAAGAAATGTACACAATTTCAGTGGTAAGAGTTCCCAGAGAGATTCGACTTAACACGTCATTGAGTGTACAGGGATAATGCTAAGGCTGTTTTGTAAGACACAGACGTCTTAAGTTAATGCTAGCAAGCTATATACATAGATCAGGAAACAATAGAACAGGAAACAACCACAAATGAAAGTGTTTTAAGTTAGGGCTAATTTCATGTCAGCTGTGCTGATGTCATCAAACGGTGGGTTATAGTCTTCGCGTGGGTTTGGAGGCCAGTCAGGCAAGTCGTCTGGGTCTATTTTCACCATCTGGTAACCAATATTTGTCAGCTGCCTCTGAAACACAGACATACAACATTGACAGAAAACAGGGAGCAAACATAGCATCACAATCACTAAGCCCAGGACCGGTATGGTGGATAGAATCAGAGTCTTCCATCCACTAAACCAATGCCACCAGCTGTCTTCGACTCCTCTGTGTTCATCTGCTCGTAATTGTTCAGCAACCTTGTGCATCTTGTTCAGTGCCTCAGTGATGTTACCATGATTCCCGTCATTTTCAGGAATGTATGTACAACAATGTTCTCCTATCATGACACACACTCCACCTTCCTTTGCCAAAAGGATGTCAAGGGCCATGCGATTCTGTGTTGTCATTAATCTGAGTGCAGTCAATTCAGTTCTCATGCCCTCCATGGCCTCTATGGTTGAATTCACAAACTGTGCCAGTCTATAATGCACCACCTCAAGTTCATTCCAGAGTTGTGTTATCCCATACTGTGGAAACAGTGCCTGGAAGAATTTCTTCACCTTGGGTTGCAGTTGATGTTCTGGAGGAGGAAAATCATCGTCGGTGCTTCTGCACCGTCTGCCACTCGCCTCAGGGGTTGCTATTATTAGGAGCGCATCTAATTGGATCAGGGCGCACATGCCTTTCCAGTCTACCGGGAGGAAGTTGTACACATGGTGACCACACTTCCACTGCCAGCCTGGGTAATAAAAGGTTGGACCCGCTAACTGAGTTAGATTCCCTCCTGGCCCTAAGTTACCTCCTATTGTCGCTTTTCTGCCTTGCTTGTACAGAGTGCCATTTCGTCCCGTGCAGGTCATGTTTGGATTTGGGACTGAACCCTGCACTGTGCAAACAGTTGAACACCTAGCTTCCTTGACCTTCCCCACAGGGGTAGAATTTGGATCGCCCTTTCGGCCTGCACGTAAGGTATAATTTATCTCCTTTCCTGGTTCATTTATGCTAATTTCTACTCTTGGGTTGTCTCCCCCACCTTGATACGTGACATTACAGTCTTTTTTTTTTTACATCACCACAGACAGCTTCCATCACGGCTTGCCATGCTTGCGCAGTATCCTCATCAGTTGTGCTGACGGTCTCAAACACGAATGGTTGTGTAATGGTGTGTGGCAGGGTGGAGCAAACTAGACAATTTGACCTGTTAGCCTGTTTAGCTGTAAAAGTAGCATACTGCCAATACAAATTATGAGTTGGATGTCTCCCTTGTCTCGACTCTGTGTCAGTCTGGGTTCCCTCTATCGACCACCACACGAACCCTCCTGTGAGCCCCAGCAGGATCAGGATGCTCAGGCCCACGACTGGACCTAGCTGATTTACCTCCTTCATTTTATGTTAACTAGGTCTCTGAGTTAACCCTTGCCCTTCTTGACGTGTATTGGTGCTCAGAGGGCGGGCACACCCTATCAGCCCTCGTTCCACCTCGCCAGGGCTTGGAGAAACTCAGGACTTCTGAAACCAGTTTACTGACTAGATACTGAAATACTCTCCTCTATTGAGGGTGCAACAGCATAACTGTGCTGCCGCACTCAGTTCCACGGAACTTGCTTGCCACGTGGTTTGGATCAAGGTGGGAAAGCGGACATGTGGGGCACCTTCTAAATGATAATCGCTTACCTCTCCTCTTGAGTCTCGGGTTACCACCTGTCTCACCTTATGGTTGGGGTTCTGTGCTAAGATGTACTCAATTAACACTTCTTTCTCCTCGTTGGTGTCATTCAGATTTGTCTGCTGGGATTGTCCTCCTGGAGCTGTCACCCTGACCTCTTCGTCCGTGATAAGGAGCCACAGCCCGCCTCCTAATGGGTTACACCTTCCACTGTCCACTAATTCTCGGGTGCGTGCATGATTGATGTGATACTCGCACTGTTCCATGTAGTGATGCCTTTCTTCCTCACGAGCTTTAGTTAGCATCTGGGTCACTTAGGCCTTCCTTTTCCTCCTGCTCAGCTGGTTCAGGAACCCTCCTGCAGTGGCTAGCGTGGATCCACGTCACTCTGCCCGTGACCTTCACTGCCGTTGGGGTTGCGAGCAGGACCTGGAATGGGCCATTCCACCGTGGCTTGTTCCACTTGGTTCATTGGAAGTCCTTCACCACTGTCCAATCCCCTGGTTGTAGATCGTGCAGAGGTCCCTCAGCAGGCTTGGGAAGTGCTTCTTTTACCTGCTTGTGGATAGATTTCAAAGCAGAGGACAACATTGCACAGTAATTCAACATTGCATCATCACACAGTGTAGTGTCCGGCAGTGTTCCTTGAGCTGGTCCTATCCCCATGTTGGGTACTCGTCCAAACAGAATTTCAAATGGGCTTAACCCATGTTTAGGCCTTGTTTGCATCCTCATTTGTGTGAGTACTACAGGGAGGACCTTTGTCCATCCTTGCCCTGTTTCTGCACAAGCTTTGCTTAGTTTATTTTTAAGGGACCCATTTTCCCTCTCTACTGCTCCCGCACTGGCAGGATGGTAGGCACAATGTTGTTTCAGGTCTGTCCCTAGGGATGCTCCTATTTTCTTTAGGGCTGCATTAACAAAGGGTGTTCCATTGTCACTTAAGATTTTGCTAGGTATACCCCACCTAGGAATTATATGGAGACAATTTCGAGCAATTTGTCCCTTCTGATTGCAGTTGTAGCAGGTTGCGCCTTTTATCCAGGACGGGTCACCCCAGGTCATCCTGCCTTGGCCCCTACCTCAACCTCTTCCTCTTCCACTTTGTCCAGGCTGAGCAGTCTGGAGAAGAGTGAGAGTGGCGGCGTGTAGGTCTTGGTCTCTTTGTGTTGACTTTGTCTTCTCCTTCTCTTTCAGCAGCCTTTCTGCATGCACAGCGTACTGCTCGATCTTGGTGAGGCTGGCGGTTTCCCACAGGAGACAGAGCTGCTTTACTGACTTGGCCACTGCTGGATTCAGACCGTTCATGAAACTGTTCTGCAGGTGCGCTTCCCAGACCTCAGGAGTGCCTTCCACTCCAGCCAGGGTCACGGGTCTGGTCAGGCCACTGTGTTTCTCATGTGCGGCAGTGAGACGGGCGAGAAACGCTGACACCACTTCACCATCTTCTTCCTTACACATACTGATCTTAGTCATGTCTATATTGAAGGGAAAGGCACTGTCCAGACGAGCACAGAAAGCAGTGATGGTATCTCTGTACTCACCATTGCCAGCCGCGCTCCAGTCTGGTGTAGTCATTCGCTGGTCAGCTTCCGGCCACTCTCTGGAAACTTTGTTCCAATCTATACCCATCTTGGTCATGAGCAGGCGGCGAAGTTCATGGGTGGTCAGTCAGAATTCTCTGCAAAATATCAACAGCTCATTACCAAATCTCTTTCCTCCTACTTCTCTCACATTGGGGAGAGAAGCCATGCTTTCCTTGATATCGCCTGTCATCCAGGGTCTGTGGACTAGAAGCATGCCATCAACTCCAGCCACTTCCACCATTGGAAGAAGAAGGACTTCAGACTTTAGGTTACGGCCTTGTGGACCCACTGGTGAGCATGTGGTCAGGTCCAGGAGGGTGTCTCTTCCATCGCCATATGCAAGACCAGATCTCGTGTGCGATGGAGAAGTGAGGGGAGGCGCTGACGCTGGAGGCGGCTGGGAGAGATTCCAGAGGCTCAGTTTTTTTCTTTGTCTCGACTTCTCCCCCTTTCTGTGGGTGAGGCGCTTGTGGGAATGATGCTCCGCCTTGCTGAGGAGGCAGTGTGTGTCGGGGTGGTGGGGCAGACTCCAGATCAGAGTCCATTTGAAATTTCAAACACTGAGAAGAGGGTGAGAGCCCTGCCTGTCGTTTCTCTCTTTTGTACTCTCTCTTAAGTGTTTCTTCTTTCCATGCAGAAAACGCCCACCAGTCCCCTAAGAACTTAACATTATCTGCAGACTCTTCTTTTTCCTTCTGTTTCTTCTAACTGTCCGATCTGCCTGGGACTAAAACTGCCCTTAAGTCCTTTACCCATATATCAAACTGTGCTCAGCAATCCTCGCCATATGAGGTTTTCATAAACTGGATGTTTGGGCTGTCATCGGAACACCCAATTCTTATTTTAGCACATGTAGCCTCGGGCTTACTTGCTTCTTCCTTTTCTTTCCCTAGCTTGCCGTTGCTGTTCCCCATTGTACACTGTTATATCAATAGGTTGTGACAACAATGGCTGAGTTTCTTTATCAGGATCACAAGAAGAACAAGTTGGACTATGTCCAAAAATGCGACACAGTAATCCTTTAGGTATGTTCTTATTAGTAAGCAATTTATCTGACATTTGCCTTAAATTAAAGTAGGTATCATTTAGCACAACAATCTCAAAGACAACTCACATGTGTACAAGATCTATTTCTCTGTTTCAGAATTTGGAGGAGGACAGTACTCTGTTAATTCATCAATATTTTGCGTGTACACCGGCGTGTCTTGGTGACTTCATGATCGAACCTCTCTATCCCGTTCCTACGACAGGCCAGTTGTTCACACAGAACAAAGGGAACAAGATTCAATTCTTTACCAGTTACGAATAGCTGAACATGAATCCATCGAAACGCACCCGTACTTCCCTCGCTCAAGTAGGTGAGCCGTTACCCAGTCATCACTTAGGCGGATTTTCTCTTACAGAACCCAATAAACTACTCACGGTTTATTGTCTCAAAATTGTGTTTTATCCGTTTCGGCGAACACATTGATGGTACCACAGCTTAGCAGTCCTCCTGGGCTCGGACAAACTTCTGTCCATCTCTTACATCAGTCTTCATTGACTGGGACAATCTCTGTCCATCTCTTATATCAGTCTTCATTGACCAGGACAAATCTCTGTCTGTCTCTTGTATCAGTCTTTTTAAATACTGTTTCCACTAATTTCTTTACATAAAAATGCAAAGTTATCATGTACTGGTTCGGTGAGCCCTGACGGTCTGGTCTCTCATCCAAGTTCTCAGCTCCATACCGTAGCCTTGGGAGTGTCCCGTCGTCCGAGGATCAGACACGCAGAGCCCACCCAGGGATGCCAAATTGTAATGGAAACTTCTAATAAACACTTCAGAATGCTTAGTAGTTGTCTTTTTGGTTATTTATTATAGTAGATCATATAAACCAGATATATATAAAATAGGAAAGGGAAAAAGAAGGAGAAGAAGAAGAAGAAGAAGACACCACTTCCGGTGATGTCGAGAGTGCACTCTGAGTTGTCTCTTAGAAATGTTATCTATTATACTCTGAAGATATTCGCTTACTGCTCACGTCTGTACGTGATTGGCTCAAAATTTTCTATGAAGCTTTGTTAAAGCGTGCACCTGGAATGCTCTGATATGTGCAGGCGGATGCATAGTAGGGTGTATCAGTTGCCCCCTAAAAATGAAAAGTTCCTCCGATCATGATGCATTTTTGTTTTTATGTTCCTTTTGGTAAGAAAACACACTGGGTGAAATATTTTGACAAAATTCAAAAGTTTAATGGTGGCACCAGGAGCTCAAAGTTATGGAAAAAGCTGCTATTTTATGACTTTTATGACAAAATTTTGATCACTTTTCATGAAACATTATGGCACCTTATAGAGTATACCAAATATCTTAGATACGCATTTTTAGTACATATTCTAAATATATTATCAAGCACAGTTTGAGTTTTAGCTGTTCATTGAATCATTGTTCAACTACTTTTAAACAATATAAATGTATTATGAATCACATTAATGCTTCTCAATCCCTTGCAAAGGTTCTTAACATGATCTCTGGCTCACAAGAAATCAATAAATGGAGTCCAACATTGTGATTCAAACCTTATGCGAAAACATAAAATAAGTGTTTTTTTGGCAAAAAATGAACCTTATGGTGCCACCATTAGACTTTTGAATATGGTCAAAACATTTTACAGGATGTCTTTATTGGTGAAAAGGAACACCCAAACAAAAATGCATCAGATTTTATGAAAGTGAGGGCAACTGATGCACCCTAATGCATAGTTAGGGAGAACTCGGGCACCCTGCTTATCACCACCAAGGCCACAGAAAGGCGGTTACAGCATTGGAAAAACAACTTTTCTCAGTACACTAGGCCACTTGAGCTCAACACATAGAAACACAGAGAATAGGAATGTTCATTCACTAAATTTCCCTCACATCCCCTACCTGGATGACTGGCTGATTTTGTTCCCAGTCAAGGGTAGATGCTTTTGAGGGAATCAGGTTCACTGATTTCCCATGTCATCAAGCTAGGGCTGACAATAAATCATGAAAAGAGCTCCCTTATACCCAGTCAGCACATAGTGTTTCTCGGCATCCAGTTGGACTTGCAGCTGATGACTGCCCTGCGGATTTACAACATCCTCCAACTCATCAGTCACTTCAAGAGAGGCAGAACCCTGGCCTTCAGATAATTTCTCAGACTGCTAGGCATGCTCACAGCAGCCTCATCTGTAATCCCTTTAGGCCTTCTGTCATTGAGGTCTCTCCAGATTGGGCTGAACGATCTTTGTCTGCATCCCGCTCAACACAGATGCAAGCTGGTCAGAGTCACTGCCAGCTGCTTAAGATGCCTGCACCTATGGAGGATAAAAACATCTCACCCAGGGTGTTCCTTTAGGGTCCATACCTTCACACAGAGAGGTTGTGGCCATGGACGCCTCCCTAGCAGGGTGGGGAGCAGTGTGGCAATGCAGAATGGTCAGAGGCCAATGGAGTCCTCAGCAGCAGGAACAACACAAATGCATTGGCACTACACGCTGTTCTGCTTGCCCTCAAACATTTCCTCCCAGTGCTGGTAGGGGAACATGTCCTTATAAGGACAGACAATCCAGCTGTGGTCTACCATATAAACCACCAGGGAAGCACCAGGTCCAAACAGTCCTTAAGGATAGCGCAACAGATATTATTAGTGTGGGCCCATACTCCTATTAAGCCTGAAAGTAATACACTTACCAGGCACTCAGAACAGGGCAACAGATCTCCTATCCTGGCAATGCCCCCATCCTGGGGAATGGAGACTGCATCCTGAAGTGGTACAAGAGATTTGGCACAGATCTGGCAAGGCGGAGGTGGAGCTTTTCGCCTCACAGTCAACAACACACTGTCCCCTCTGGTATTGTCTGGGGGAATCAACAAGCCCCTTCGGCTAAGATGTGCTGGCTCATGTGTGGCCAGACTGGCTACTGTACGCTTTCCCTCCACTACCGTTAATACTGCCCACTCTAGACAGGATCCTCCGTAGGAATCACGAGGTGCTACTAATAGCCCCCAGATGGTCCAGGAGAGTGTGGTTCTCAATATTACACAGATTACTGGACAGGGAGCCCTGGTGCCTCCCTGTATGACAGGACTTCCTCTCACAGCTGGGGGGGTCAAACCTGTAATCCAAACCCAGCTCGGCTGCAACTGTGGGTCTGGCCTGTGAAGGGCCAGAGCCATTGTTAGGATCCTGTAATCCAGCAACTGTGTGGACAATCAACAGCTCCTGGACACCGTCCACCAATGAGCTCTCCACTAAACAGATAGAAGCTTTTTTCCAAATGGTGCCACGCACAAGATCAGGAACCGACATGCTGTTCTATACCAGTAATTCTCAGTTTTCTCCAGTCCTGCCTTGACAAAGGCCTTCCAACAGGGTAGATGGAATGACTGTTGGGTTCCATACTCTTGTGACCCGCTTTCTTAAGGGTGCACAAAGGCTCAGACCACCTCAGAGAAACCCAGTACCCTCTTGGGACTTGCCCTTTGTATTAAAGGCACTGTGCCAACCCCAATTTCCAACCTCTCTCGAGGTTAATTGAAGTATTTGTCTGTGAAGACAGCCTTTCTCTTAGCCATGGCTTCGGCCAGATGAGTAGGTGAGTTGCACACCTGATCAGTGAGCCAAGAGTGCCTACATTGGAATCCTGGTGACACAGGAGTAACCTTATGGCCTAACTCTTCCTTTCCCCAAAAAACCTTTTCATCTTACACAAACCAGCCCCTCAGTCTGGCAGCTTTTGAGCCCCCAACTCAAGAGGATGAGCAGGGGCAGAGTGCATACTTAGTGTGCCCAGTGTGAGCATTAAAGACTTGTATTCAAACCACTGCTGACTTCCAGCAGCCAGATTCACTGTTTGTCTGTCGTACAGGGTATAAGCAAGGTCATGTCTTGTCCAAGCAGCGACTGTTAAATTGTCTATGCCTACGGGGCAGTGGTCTCCCAATCCCTCATGTGAGGGGTCACTCAACGAGGAGTGTGTCTGTGTCATGGGTGGCCCTATGAGGGGTTCCTCTTTCAGATATCTGTGCAGCTGCATCATGGATATCAACCTGCAAATTTGCAAGATTCTATAGGGTTAATGAGGTCTCTCTCAATCCAGTGGCAATAGCCATTCTTCCTGCTCCTTCACAGCTCTCTTAAAGGGGCGAGTAGGTCTTCCTCATGACTTTGTTGGTATTAGTCATCCAGGTACTTAAAGCACCGTCTCTGGCGTTCAGTAGAAATTAAATAGAATGATCGTTGTGTATGTAAACGTAGTTCTGTGAATTTCGGCTGACTGCCACAGCTTGGGAGTCACTCGGAATACTTGCAAAAAGATTGCCAAGAGGTCACTTCCTGGGTGAACATGCCTTTAGTGTTCGGGCAAGGGGCATACGTCACCCAGGTCACAGGTGAATTTGTTGATACAAACACTTGACCTGTACGTACACGTGATGGACCTCCAGGTGCTTAAAGCACTGTCTCAGATGGTCATACGAAATTCAGAGAACCATGGTTATGTACATAACCATCATTTTTCCTCATGGTAATTGCATTGTTTAAACAGCAATAACATACAGTAGTGGGAATACACGTGACTTCAGCGTAGGTGGAAATATCACAGCTCTAATGCCACGAAAACACACAAACACCAATCTAAAATGTGAAAGAGCTGTTGTGTGATTTGTACAAATAGATTTAACAAGAAACTGGAGCTCTCTTTTTACAGACTGCTGAAAGATAAAAAAAGAAGCAAATGGAGGCAGAACAAATGTTCATAAAAGTTTAATTAGAAAAGGAATATTTACAGTATTAATCATTTTTAATAAAAGGAATATTTTAGTGAATAGGCTACTAAATTTTACAAATGTGGGTAAATAATTATTGTTGGTTATTCAGAAAATGAAGGGTTTTTTAATTTAACAAAAGGAATATTTCAGCTGACAATAAAAACAAATGTTGCTTCTTATTTGTGAATACAATTTTCTTCATTTAATTTTTCTTTCAAAAATATTGTGAATTGAATTGTGAATAGGATGCATCATTATGTGCCAAGAATAAAGTGAAATATTTAAAAAATAAAACAAAGAAAAATAATACAGTGACAAGGTTTGCTGGGATAAATGAGGAATCCAAGACATTACAAACCAAGGTGCACTTTTATTTTCAACGTTCACTTTTCAGTGTCGCTATCACTCTCTCGCTCACACACACACACACACACACACACACACACACACACATTATTTATTATATATATAATATTTATTGCAGGATTCAGCTTCTCTGCATGTCTCTG